>NC_141693.1:1857654712-1857854079 GCF_964263255.1 Lissotriton vulgaris | reverse complement strand
TCAAGCAGGTACATAGCAAATGTTCAATATCTTCATTCCCTGCGCCACATAGCCTACATTTTGTCCCACAGTTCCTTCTCAACCATGGTTGTAAATGTGGTATCGCTGGTAAGAGAAGGAAGCTATGGTTGACTGTATCAAAGGCAGCCGAGAGGTCAAGGAGAATGAGTAGGCAGGATTCACCGTTGTCAAGGGAAGAGTTGATGTCATCAATTATATTTAGCCTAGCGGTTTCTGTGCTGCAGCCTTTTCTGAAGCCGGTTTGCAAGGGGTCTATAATTTTGAAGTTGTTAATGTGTTTATCTAGTTGAAGCAGAGCACATTTTTCCTTTGGACAGAAGAGGTAGGTTAGAGATAGGGCGGAGGTTGTTCAGGTCATTAGGGTCTGAGGTGGGTTTTTAGGGGTAGGCGTGATTTGACTGAGTTGAAGAGAGTCCGGGACACAACCTGTGGAGAAGGAAGTGTTGATGATGTTGGTCCAGTAAGAGGCAATGATGTGGTTGAGATTCTGGATAAGACTGGAGTGGATAGGGTCTTTGGTGTGTGAGGACGGTTTAAGATTGGTTATGATGTTAAAGACTTCGATCTCAGTCACGGGATGGAAATTTGAACAAGCATAGTTTTTTAGTTGCGGGGGAAGGCTGGGTTCTGGGGGGTAGCAGCAAGAGGGGAGAGGAAAGCTGAGGAGACAGAGTCAAGACGGGAGGATCGTTTAGTGTATTGTCAGCGTCGAGAAGGGAATTGGGTGGGATCTCAGTTAGATGGAACGAGTGATCGATTTTGGCAATTTTATCAGAGTAGAAGTTGGCAATTTCCTCACATCTATTTGTTGATGTAGTAAGTTTGGGGCGGGCTGTGGATATTTGGTTGCAAACAATGTTAAATAGTTCTCTGGGTCGTTTTTTTTTTTGGCCTGATCGAGTTGTATTCGGAAAAAGGAGGCCTTCTCCTTGAAGATGTGTTTTTTTTTAGGATGATCTAGCGGCCCTGAGACAGGCAAGGTGGGCGGCGGAGGGGTGTTGTCTCCAAGATCTTTCAGTCAGTCCGAGTGTTCACCTTTCGTCATTTAGATCAGAGTTAAACCAAGTTTTAGATGGAATGGTTCTTTGCTTTTTTAGTTTGGGAGGGGGTAGGAGGTCTATGACCACACTGGCGGTCTTGTTGAAATGTTCGGTGAGCTCATTTGCGTCTTGGGAGAGGGGGGTGAGAAGAAGTTGAGCTTGAAGTTTAGACTCGAGTTCGCCAGGAGGGATATGGTTGAGGTTTCTGGTCCATTTCATGGGTAGGGTGTTTGTAATAGGGGGGAGGGGACTAGATTTGATTTTGAACAGGATTAGGTGATGGTCAGACCAGTCAATGGAACGGATGCTAGAGATGGAATCCAGGTCATTATTGGATATGATGGCATTGAAAGTGGCACCTTTGGTGTGGGTGGGCGAGTGACAAAGTTGAGCAAGGCCATTGATTTCTATAAGATTGAAAAGATGGGTGACTGTGGGGTCAGCAGTATTGTTCCAGTGGATGTTAAAGTCTCCAAGGAAGAGGTTTTTCGAGTTGGAGAGAGAGGCTGGAGAAAGAAGGTCGATAGTTCCTCAGCGAAGGGAAGTGGATCACCCAAAGGGTGGTAGATGTTATGTAGGCAAATTGGGGGGGAACCCTGAATAGTGAGTTAGGCACCAAGTTATTCAAAGGTTAAGTGTTTGGAGTTTTTGACACAGCAGTGTTGCAGTTCATTTTTGTAAACAATAGCTAGGCCACCTTCAATTCTGTCTGTTCTGTCTTTCCTAATGATGGTGTCCCGGAGGGGTGAGTAGGTCAAAGATGGCCGTTGAGGTGTCATTAAGCCAGGTTGCTGTAAGGAAGGTGTAAGGAAGGTGATGTCGATGGATTCACTAAGGAGGGTTTCTGATATTTCAGTTGTGTGTCAGACAGCCGATTGGCAGTTAACGAGCATGCATGATAGGGGCTTTGGCGGTAGTGCACGAGCGTATGGTGATAAGTTGGGTAAGTTGGAGTACAATCTGGAGAGCCAGTTGCAAGCCTGCATTGCTTTGTAACATAAGTTATTGTAGGGTTCCCTCATGCATACCAATTCATACCAGGCTTGCACACCCTTTAAATTGATTTATTTTCCATCGGAGTGTGACAAATAATATTCAAGTTGATCCCTAGCTTTCCCTTGTTTGGGGTTGCCATCTGCTCTTCTCTAAAGACTCTTATCTATATCTTGGTCTCTGATCTGTATCTCAGAGGGGGCTGTCGTGGGTGGTGGCAGAGGGTGGACAGACAGTGGTGCTGCAGAAGGGGCAGCCAAGGGTGGAAATAAGTGAGACTGGAGGGTAGACACCAGGAGATTTGGAGGGAGAGAGTTTATGACAGCATCTTTATAGAGAATGTTTCCTTCAGGCAAGTATTGTAGATTTCTTGTGACAGCAGAAACCTTGAGCCCGCCTTGAGAAGTATGACGAGCTCCTTGTCCAACGCAACCATCTTGCTGCCCTGTGAGCATTGACCTCTTTATGATCCTGGCCAGATAAATGCAAGAGTTGAAAGGAGAGTTGGTCTTGTGCAAGCCCTTGAGATGACTTAGCCTTTTCCTTCTGTTTGTTGTCTTCGTCATTTGATTCTTCACACATATCTTCCAAGGCAGTGTCTCCTCATGATCAAGATGATTTTTCTGACTATCTAAGGTACACTGCTGTATGTTTCCACCACATAGCAGTTCAGTAGGAGCTTTGCCGGTGTTGCTGAGCAGGGCTCGTGATATTCTTTTAGATTCTGGCAAATAACTTTGTGAATCTGCAATTTACATGGCCGTTTCAGTGTGCTCATGAACCTTTTTATCAAAGTGCTTGCCTGCTGCTCTTATAGTGTGATTTTGAATTTAAATTTTAATGGAGGAGATTTAAAGAGTAATGGTGAAAACTTATATACTCAGTCCTGAAGTCTGTTCCACTGTCTTGAAATTGCAAGGTATTGCATTAATTGACAATATTCTATTCAATGCAGGAATTACTGCCTTTTTAGTTAAACTGTAGCACTTGGGCAACTTATGTTGTGTTGTCCTGAACAGGCTGAACCGAAGAACGTCACATGGTCATGGCGCTCCCTGGTTTAATGATAATCTCCGGGACCTGAGGAAAAAGCTCCGCCAAGCCGTGAGGAGGTGGCGGTTAAATTATAAACCAGAGAACCACAATTTATATAAAAACCTATTCTCCTCCTATAAATCTGCCATCATGGAAAGGAAGGCAGAATTTTATGAGGGCAGAATTCAGCAGGCCACAAATAAGCAAAAAGAAACTTTTAAAATCTTGAAAGAGCTCAGCCACAATACGGGGGCAAAATCATCAGCCCCCCGATTAATTGTGACACCTTTCAGGCGTTCTTTCTTGATAAGGTTGATAAAATCCTTATGGAGATAGAAAACTCCTCAATTAGCCGTGGCTTTACTCCGCAATCTGTAGCCCCTTCTTCCCTGGAAGGCCGCCTTGTATAATTCCCCCCACTGGATGCTCAATCTCTCCTTCCTCTTGTGTGTCGGGTGAAATCAGGCTCACCAGCAGATCCATGCCCCCCCAAGAATTTTCCAACTGGCTATTCCCAGTTTGGAAGGCCCAATCCTCACGCTATTGAATTCCTCTCTGGAAACGGGATCCCTCCCGCCCGTGCTGAAAGAGGCAAGAGTCATCACCCTACTTAAAAAAGCCGGTGCGGATGCCTCCGCCCTTAAAAACTACAGGCCAATTTCCCAGCTCCCGTACTTAACCAAAGTGCTGGAACAACATGTCCTCAAAACACTTTCCATCTTTCTTGAGGAACACAGTCTATTACATCCTAGACAAGCTAGCTTTAGAGCCCATCATAGTACGAAGCTGGTGATGCTATCCATTCTGGATGAGATGAGGGTCATGGCGGACAAGAAAGTATCGAGTGCCCTGATTTTATTAGATCTGTCAGCGGCATTCGATACGGTCAACCACAAAATCCTCTTGTCCCGTCTTGCTAATGTGGGTATAGTAGGATCTGCCTACCAATGGCTTGAATCCTTCTTGACCAACCGGACTCAGAGGGTACAGTTAGGGGACCTGGTCTCAATCGCCCGGCCCCCTGGTTTGTGGTGTCCAGCAGGGCTCGGCTCTGTCCCCCTTGCTTTTTAATCTTTACCTTCAACCATTTGTGGAGATCTTGGCCAAATTGGACTGCCAGGTCTTCAATTATGCAGACGATACCCACCTACTTGTACGGATCAACAACTCCAGTGCCTCTCAAGCACACGTACAAGAGGTGCTGCGTTTTACAGCAAGCTGGATGACTGATAACTCTCTCAAAATAAATCCAGATAAGACGGAGATCTTGGCGGGTCCTTACATCAATAGTCCCTGGTGTGACCTGTATTGGCCGCCGGAACTGGGAGTCATCCCCAATCCAGTTCCAGTGGTTAGAAGCCTGGGCATTAAAATCGACGCCGACCTCTCTTTGAACAATCAGGTGTCGGCGGTGGTTGGCACCTGTACAGGGATATTGAGGTGTTTGCAAAAACTTGTTCCTCTCCTCACTACCAATTCCCTTAAGGTTATTGTTTCTGCCACCATTTTATCCCGGTTGAATTATGGGAATGCCCTTTACATTGGCCTCCCTTGGAAATTAACAAGGAGATTGCAGGTGGTGCAGAACGACGCGGCACGTCTAATTCTTGGCCAACCCAGACAGACTCATGCTTCCCCCCTGCTGGCTAAATTACACTGGCTACCCATTAGGCAACGAGCCTCGTTTAAGGGCCTCTGCATAGCCCACAAGGCCATTTACGGTCATGCCCCAGCTTATATTAAGGATCGGGTGACGAGCTATATTCCTGCTCGGTCCCCACGCTCTTCCGCAGCTTGTCGTTTGGTAAATCCCCGGTTTCACTTGGCCCGCAAAGGCGGTATTGCCTTCTCCACCTTGATTCCATTGCTTTGGAATGACTTACCTGACAGTCTGAGTAAGGAACCTGCCCTCCTTCCTTTTATGAAAAAACTTAAGACTATCTTGTTCCTGGAGGCACTGACCACGAAATAACCCATTCACTTCAGCCCCGCACATTGCCTGTTGTAATTCTTCCCTCTGGAAGCGCGAAGAGACCGGATGGTGAACCTGCGCTATACAAAAACGAACTAACATTAACATTAACATTAACTTTTACGTTTAGGGTAGTTATGGGGAACTGTCCTCACCCAGTACCCCAGAGTACTCTGGGTTACTTGATAGATAGATAGCATTTCCTTAAGTAGCTGATCAAGATAAGAGAGCAACACCTTTTGTCACGGCTAGCCATGTTACCTCTATGACCCTCAAGAGCAAAGTCAATCATCGGCCTTCTGAGTGACTAGAGGAAGACCAAGGAGTGCTTAAAAAAGCAAATTCATGTGACGCGGCTCCAATGCTTTGTGCACATGACAAAAACCTCTCTGTTCCCTCAAAGATCTTGACTGATGGGTGTTACTGACATTAGATTGGATGAGCTCTGCCACCACAATGATCATCAGATCCGTTGATGTGGCCTGAAGAATGTTGCTAAGACTTATTGTTTGTGGAAGTGTCTGTTTGACTAAGTTTCAAAGATATTGAGGGGGGGAGGAAATTAATTTAGCTGTTTGGGATATTGCAATGCACTGTATGAAACTTACCCCTTGATGATTGTAACATCCCAACATTTTCCTTTGTTACATTGTCATCAAAATAAAAATCTATTTTAAAAAAAAAGTTTCAAAGATATTCTTCAGCAATAGAGGGTGTTGATAAAAATGAATGCCAGTGGAAAATATCGAAAGGAATCAGCTAGATTTGAATCCTTCGCTGGCTTGTGGGCACATTTATGAAGACATAGATCCCACTACACATTCCTGGGAGCCATCTTCGATTTGGGGTTCCCAAATATTGTGATGAGGGACTTGTGATCAGGGAAATCTGTCCCTGCCTTCCCATATGTAAGAAGATGGAAACGTCCGCATGTCGAACTCTCTTTTTTCAGCCTAATAACAGGCTGATTCTGGATTGGAAAGCCTCCGGTAACCTTGGATGCGGATTCGTGGACCTCTTCACACTGTATGAGGATGTCACTAAGGGCCAGATGTAGGTAATCCCAATTTACCTATTCTTAAATACCGAATTATACCGATTCGGTATTTAAGAATAGGCAAATGGGATGTAGATACATTTTCGGTAAAAATTACCGAATCGGTAAGATTCAGTATTTACCGAGTCGGTATTTACCGATTCGGTAATTGCCATTCATTCCTATGGGCCTGGAGGCCCGTAGGAATGAATGGCTATTACTGAATCGGTAAATACCGATTCGGTAATTGGGGGAAACATTCAAGGGTGCCAGGGTGTCACTTTGACACCCTGTTGCACCCCTCAATCGTGCTTGTGTGCAGATGTGGCACACATACATGCCCTAAGGGCATGTATGTCTGCCACATGGCCCAGTTGAAAATGCACAGATTTGCATTTTCAAAGGTATTCCTTATTTACCAGCAACTTGTAGTTGGTGGTAAATAACGAATCCTAAAAAGGGAAAAGCACTCATTTGAGTGCTCCCTACATTGAAAATTCGGTAATTTACAGATTCTGCATTTTAAGGAATCAGTAATTTACCGATTCCTTAAAATACCGAATCAGTAAATTACCAAATATGCAATTTAGGCCACCTACATCCCAAATGCCCAATACCGGTCGATAACGGCCAAAATTCGGTAATTTCGGCCTTTACCGCCAGGTATTGGGCCACCTACATCTGGCCCCAAGTTCGATGAAGCAGGCATCAACACCAATCTAACAGTTCTGTAGCGGTAAAAAAACACATCCCAGCTTGGCCAGTCCCTCAATGATGTCCTGCTAGATGCAAAGTACTGAATGTACTTCCCACTGGAACTGTCCATGCCAAGAAAAGAGTACATATAAGGTGTGCTGGAACCTGCTGGCTCCATTTGAGAGTTTCTACCTTTCCTGGGCAAGGTCTTATGACATCTTGGGAGATGGTGTGCTCATAAAACTTATCCGGAGCCTGAAAAAATTACACTTGTCTTTGTTTAGCATATGATTGGCTTCAGCCTAGGTCGGCTCTGCAAACCTTCATGAGTGCTTCCTTGTGTCCTGGCAGAGACTTGCCAAACACTGAAAGTTCAGGCAGTCAGGGACAATATGAATCGCCTATTATTCCTGAAACACCCCTGCAGCTGACCAGGTGCCAAAGCTCAGTTGCTTATATTGAAACAAATTCGTGGAGTGAGAATAAAATGATGCGTGTAATGCCCCTTCCCACTTCAACTGATGAAATGCCCTCCTGAGCCTGTGCCCCTTTCAGGCGATGTCCTGAGTCCATTAACACCGGTGATGCTTTCTTTATATGGCCAAATGTAGTTGTCACATCTGGCAGTTCAATGTATATCTGGCTGTATCTTGGAAACAAGAGCTATGGGGAAAGCAACAGCAGATGCCCTTTCGTGGGATCAGTAATGTCCTATTGCAAAAAAGACTGCTGATCACTGCCTCCTGCTGTGTCTGTATTTTAAAAGGAATGGACCTGAGGTGCTGCATCACACTCATCAATATGTGGCTTGATTTTGCTTGCCCTTCAACTTGCTGAGGCTTGAAAGAGCTGAAGGAACATCTTGATAAAACAGTGTTTTATGAGCTTTTAGTACATACAAAGAGCCAGCAAAGCACCTGTAGCAAACCAAATCCACTTCTGAAAGGTGTCAGCAAATGCTTCAACAATTTACAGCTCAAAATCATCTTGTCAGCCTTCAAAGGACAGTGCAGCAAAGAAGTAGGCTATGCACAGTAAAGGTGTGCAAAAACCATATGGGTGCTGGTGCAATCAAAGTGTTAGAATGCTTGGATGGGACGCGTTGTACTTGCCATGTGCCTATGTAGGAAGCGGCTCAGTGTTGTCTGTGAATGACCCAGAGTGGTGCTCTTATTGTGTTTTGGGTCACAGAGCGTAGTGATATGATTGAGGAGGGATATGTAGGAGACAGGGCGTAAATGTTAAATTTAGATGATATCTCTAATCTCTGCACAGGTCCCATATTGTGGTTATGGTAAATACATAAGATTTGTAATCCGCCTCCTGTGCTGTATACAGCAATTAGTAATTTGCCACTGTAATTCTTGTGGGTCTCGAAAGGAGAGTGAAAGGGTAAAGAGAGGGCAGAGATAGACAACAGGAATCGATGACAGAGGTCCACCTGGATAATCTGCATTACAGTTATCCCCAGTAAGAGTAACACTTTAGATGCCAACACTAAATTTTGACTGTGCAGAAACCCCAGGTGTGGCTCCCTCAAACAGGGCAGGACTGGCCGTAGCAGGCACCGGGCAATCCCCCGGTGCGCTGCACGGGTGGGGGCCAGTTTTGGGCCCCTGGGGGCCATTTTTGTTACCGGGCCATGTTTGCAGCATAGCTGCAAAATCATACCTGTAACAAAATCGGCAGAAAACCGACCCCGGCAAAGAGCTCGGCGGCACCCCCAACCCCCTGCAGGGGGATTTTGGGGAGGGGGGCAGCTGAGCAGTTTGCCAGGGCAGGTTTTGGTTCTCAGTCCGGCTCTGCCCTCAGACCAACTTAAGTTGTCTCTAGATTAAAATCCCAGTTGTGGCTCCCTCAAACCGACTTTAGTTGTCTCTAGAGTAAAACCCCCGGTGTGGCTCCCTTTAACCAACTTAAATTGTTTCTAGAGCAAAACCCCAGGTGGGGCTCCCTCAAACCTACCTAAGTTGTCTGTAAAGTAAAACCCCAAGTGTGGCTCCCTTAAACCTACTTACGTTGTCTCTAGAGCAAAACCCCAGGTGTGGCTCCCTCAAACCTACCTAAGTTGGCTCTAGATTAAAATCCCAGTTGTGGCTCCCTCAAACCTACCTAAGTTGTCTCTAGAGTAAAACTCCAAGTGTGGCTCCCTTAAACCGACTTAAGTTGTCTCTAGAGCAAAACCCCAAGTGGGGCTCCCTCAAACCGACTTAAGTTGGCTCTAGAGTAAAATCCCAGGTGTGGCTCCCTCAAGCCTACCTAAGTTGGCTCTAGAGTAAAATCACAAGTGTGGCTCCCTCAGACCAACTTAAGTTGTCTCTAGAATAAAATCCCAGTTGTGGCTCCCTCAAACAGACTTTAGTTGTCTCTAGAGTAAAACCCCAGGTGTGGCTCCCTTAAACCTACTTAAGTTGTCTTTAGAGCAAAACCCCAGGTGTGGCTCCCTCAAACCTACCTAAGTTGTCCGTAGAGTGTGGCTCCCTTAAACCTACTTAAATTGTCTCTAGAGCAAAACCCCAGGTGTGGCTCCTTTAAACCTCCCTAAGTTGGCTCTAGATTAAAATCCCAGTTGTGGCTCCCTCAAACCGACTTGAGTTGTCTCTAGAGTAAAATGCCAAGTGGGGCTCCCTCAAACCGACTTAAGTTGTCTCTAGAGTAAAACCCCAGGTGTGGCTCCCTCAAACCTACCTAAGTTTGCTCTAGAGTAAAACCCCAGGTGTGGCTCCCTTAAGACTACTTAAGTTGTCTCCAGAATAAAACCCCAGGTGTGGATCCCTTCAGCCTACTTAAGGTGTCTCCAGCGTAAACCCCCAGGTGTGGCTCCCTTAAACTTACTAAAGTTGGCTCCAGAGTAAAACCTCAGGTGTGGCTCCCTTAAACCTACTTAAGTCGGCTCCAGAGTAAAACTCCAGGTGTGGCAACCTTAAACCTACTTAAGTTGGCTCCAGAGTAAAACGCCAGGTGTGGCTTCCTTAAGCCTACTTAAGTTGTCTCTATTGTAAAACCCCAGGTTTGACTGCCTTAAGACTACTTACGTTGTCTATAGAGTAAAACCCCAGATGTGGCTCCCTTAAGACTACTTAAGTTGTCTCCAGAATAAAACCCCAGGTGTGGCTCCCTTAAGCCTACTTAAGTGGTCTCCAGAGTACACCCAGGTGTGGCTCCCTTAAACCTACTGAAGTTGTCTCCAGAGTACACCCAGGTGTGGCTCCCTTCAACCTACTGAAGTTGTCTCCAGAGTATAACACCAGGTGTGGCTCCCTTAAACCTACTTAAGTTGTCTCTATAGAAAAACCCCAGGTGTGGCTCCCTTAAGCCTACTTAAGTGGTCTCCAGAGTACAACCCAGGTGTAGCTCCCTTAAACCTACTGAAGTTGTCTCCAGAGTAAAACGCCAGGTGTGGCTCCCTTAAAACTACTTAAGTTGTCTCTATAGAAAAACCCCAGGTGTGGCTCCCTTAAGCCTACTTAAGTGGTCTCCAGAGTACACCCAGGTGTGGATAACTTCAACCTACTTAAGTTGTCTCTATAGAAAACCCCAGGTGTGGCTCCCTTAAGCCTACTTAAGTGGTCTCCAGAGTACACCCAGGTGTGGCTCCCTTAAACCTACTGAAGTTGTCTCCAGAGTAAAACGCCAGGTGTGGCCCCCTTAACCCTACTTAAGTTGTCTCTATAGAAAAACCCCAGGTATGGCTCTCTCAAACTAATTTTAGTTGTCTCTAGAGTAAAACCCAGGAATAGAGTTAGTCCAGTCTCCTCATTTGACTGTATTTTAAACCCAGGAACAACTGTCCAGTGACCACTTTTGAGAGTAGGAATCATAAAGAGTAGTCACCAGAAGGACTTTACCAAATTACTTGCAAAAGCCCCAAAAGTTTTACAGGGAAATGCGCCTCCTCCTCATACAGAGAAAATAAAAAATGTGTGGATAACGGAAATGGGCGACAGAAAACCTGACCACCAGGCCTTACAATAAGCATTTGCGCTCTCCGCCTCATGCCTCTTAAAGAGCACCAGAGGTGCTGTGCAAACATGACCTTTCAGCCGAAAACCTAGCTGCCAAGCACCAGTCCGCTATTGTTGAGGCTTTTTGTGCATTCTGCCCATTCCTGTTTTTAAGCATTATTATCAATGTGCAGAATGTGGTTTTACCCTTGAATACATATACATACACTTATATAATACCATTATATGTCCAACAAATTTCCTATGAAATGCAGAATTGTGTTTAAGATCCTTGTTTAAATAGGCCTCAATCTGGGCCTAGCTGTCATGTTTTACAAAATGAATGTCTCTCCTGTCTTCACCTTGTACATTTCATTGTTTGTTCATGGCCCAATCACAAAACTGCAACTTTATTTTAGGTTCCGTCCGCTATACCCTATTCATTCATAATTGCTTGCTGTTGTTTATGTGGTAAGTTTGTTCCACCATCTCCGGATGGCATCAGCATAGCGTGGGCAGAATCAATATTCATGTAGTGAGATAGTGTTTAGGTTCTAAGGCAAAAAGATACTTAATAAAACTGTGCTCAAATTTGCTGAGGATGAAATACATTTGATCATACCACTATGGATCTGCAGTTTTAGTGATTTTATTTGCGAAAAAATACCTCGATTTTGTGGATGGGCCAGCAGACTTTCCAAAGGCTTAGATGTTGCTAAGGATGCTGTCTGTTTCTCTCTTGACTTTGCTGCCCACTTAGAACATATTTTTATATTTTTGATTCTGCACTTCCCTGTAAATCTTTGTTTGTTTTTATGGTTATTATTCAGTATGCACTTTAAACAAAACTTGTAATAAACCCTTTAAACTGCTCATCTGATCTACAACTCAGTTATTGAGTGGGCTCTTTTACTTAATTTACTGTATTTTGATATTTTTGGTGCATTGAGAGGTACCTTATTTCAGGGACACATTGTCTCATGAACTTTAGATGTTAACACTGTCTCAGATTCACAGAATTGTGAGCATTCTGTTGAGGTAAAAGTTTGGGGTATCACATTTGCAGGATCACATGTACCCACAGATTTGTGATAACAAAGGATGGTTACAAGTTAAGAGCACCTATTTTCCGCTCTGGAAATGTCCCTTTCTGCCTTGTCCCTTGTGTTAGTGGATTTTTGACTGTGGATTTTCTGAGTGGATTTTGCCAAGATCCTGACTTTCAGTGTTGTTCCAGAACGAAATTGTATTGTATGTATGAACAAGGTGGAATGGTTCTGTTGATTGAGATTATTTTGAGTGTGATTGCAGTATTGAGTCTTGTGCTGTGTGATGGATTGTTATGCTGCACGGGGTATTTTTGGTTACGTGATGTTGATTCTGGGTTCAATTGGTGGTTCGATCACTGTGATTTTGATCAATTTTTCTTATTAATAATAGTTAGTGGTTTGTATTGTTATAGGATTTGTTGAAATCCAAGATATCAATATAATATTGTTGAACTTGTGTTTGGATGGAAAAGTCTCTCGCCTTGTAACAGGCATGTACCCCTGCCTTGAGTGCACCAGCTGCAATGATGTCTGGATCACTGGTGCTGATATTTTGTTGACACGAGCGAATATGCATCGTGTGTGTGCACCATGACATAGCTCTGTTTCATGGATTGTGGTCTTCCTATGAGCTGGGTGGGACACACACTGGAGCAAGGATAGATAGGTTTTCCAGTACACTTCAAGGGGTGCTCTTTGATCCAGGGAGAGGTCCCTGCAGTGAGCCTGGGCACATCTTAGGAAGGAGAATGTGTTGATAAAGGAATCATAAAGAGTAGGTCTGGGGCCTGCGGTAATCTTTTGATACACATATCACTGTGGCTGACATCCAGGTGCACACCTCCAGTCACTCCCATGGCTTGTGTTGTGGGGTGCTCCTGCTGTAACTGACTGCTTTCTGGAGCAAGGGCAGAGCAGATGACTGGGCATTTTAAAAGGAAGCAAATTCACAGCACGAACTTCAAAGACTCAGACCCTAAAATACATTTGGTGTCTGGAAATGGGCTATAAGACCGGGAGCTTGAGGCCCCCACAATTGCCAACTGTCATGCAACCAGTCAGGCTGTATGGCGAGGAGGAAAAGCTCTGCAAGATGTCCACCTGTGATCAGGACTGTGGGCTAAGGCCTGCCAGTCTCCCAGCTGGGTGAGGGGACATCACTCAGAGACATCCAAGACCACCTGACCTCTGAGCCTAGAGCACCAGTGTCTGCCTGCTTGCCAAGAGCACTGTGCCCTGTCAGAAAGAGGAGAGCACTGGAGTGAGTGACATCCAGTGGGGGATCCAGGCGAGTAGCTCCCTGTAGTAAGGTGTGAGGAGATGTCTGCTGGGCCGATCGGGTCTCAGTTTACTGCTGTGCCAATTGGGCCATCGCCCTTGTGCAGAGAAAAGTCAGTGACCCCATATGCCAATTGAGGCCACAGTGAAGTTTACTGCTGTGCAGATCAGGCCATCATACAGTTCCGGAGTAAGGTTGGTGACCCTGTATACCAGGTGAGGCAACCTGAAAGGACAATGGACCGCAGCCTAGTTCAAGCCATCATCAGGAGAAGAGGCCACTACTAGTCCCCACCGATGGGATCAGTTGAACTTACAGTTTCTCTGGAGGAAGCACAGAGGACACCTAAATGCTTCCCCTGCAGAGGCGCAAGTGTTACTCACCAAATTCAGTTGCTGCAACCTCCGCGACCACAAGTGAGACTTTTTCGGAGACTCCAGTTGTGGTGCAAACTATGCTGGTGCAGGTAAGGCTGATTGAAGGGATGAAAGACCTTGGGCGAACTTGTCTGCCGGATAGCTCCTCAGCTCTGGAACACTTTTCACTTTTCTAAAAACAAAGTGAGAGTGGCACTCCTGAGACTTGGACTACTACTGGGGCATAATCTGAATGTTGCCTACAGTCAATGGGAAATAACCAGTTCTGCAAGTGCAAGGGAAGTAGGCCTCAGTGCCTGTCTATTGAACATTAAAGCCCTGGCCTAAGGGAGCTGGTTGTATTGTTGTTTATGCCATATTTACTTAATACTCAATACTTAATGCGGTTATTACATCGGGGCAGTATCCCATCTCCTGAAAAACTGCAGTGGTTAAACCCCTTTTAAAAAAGCCCTCTTTGGACTCCACTCAGTTAAAAAACTATCGTCCCATCTCCCTATTACTGGTCCCAGATAAAATCTTGGAGAAACACCAGAATTTTAATCTTAGTTCCTTTTTGGAGGAACACCAGCTGCTCGATGGCTCGCAGCATGGCTTTAGAAGTGAGCACAGTACTTAGACAGCATTAACCTCTGTAGTCAATAACACCGATGTCAGGTTGACGCTGGTCATACAACACTACTGATCCTTCTGGACCTTACGGTGGCTTTCGATACCATCTCTCCTTTGAGGTTTGTGGGCCAGATTCAGTGGCATGTGCATCAGGTTCAGTCAGTAGCCCCAGCTTAACCAGTTCCAATGTTGCAGCAAAACATGAGAAACAAAATGCCTTATAGTCTAGGGTACACACAGAAGCCATTTATTCTGAATAATGATTTCCCTCAGTTTTCTCAAGAGACTAATTCACAATGAATGTGCCTGAGGGGGGAGGACTGCTTACTTGGAGTAGTCCTGTAGCTAGACCAATGTGGCCCTTATGCAGATGATGAGGTGTATGGCAACCCTGTGTCTTTCTTGATGGCTACAGGGGCCACCCATTCTACAGTTCTTCTTTGACAGTTGTAAACCTACTCCTCTTAGGAAGAGAAGTCCAAGTTGTCTGCATTAGTTAAACACAGATTATTAACCAGGTTATAGGAGGTGTCCCTGTTAAAATATGATCAATGAAGAATAATTATCAGTTCATATTGTTTGATTTGAGCCTTGTCAAGATGAACTGTGTGTTTTATTATACACAGGATGGTTTTGCAATTGATGCCTCAGGACCTGATTCACAAAGGCCTGCGCACTCATGGAGGAGGCTCCACAACTGTAGGGGAGTCTCCAGTCTCGTGGCGGAATCTTCGGAATGAGTATGGAGACGCCCCTATGACTGTGGGGCCTGTGCCACGAGTGCCCTTTGTGAAGCAGACCCTCAGTGTTTAAAATTAAATCACAAGAGTCAAAGGTTTAGATGTCCGCAAGTCTTACTAAAGAGGATTTGCCTCTGAATTTAAGACATACTGTTGAGTATGGAATTTCACAGGAAAAGAGGTATGGGTCATGAAATGTGCAAAGTCTGTCAAGATAAACGTAAAACCAAATGTAGTTTTCTCGACAACTAATTTTGAAAACACACTTTCAAAGAGGTAGAAGAAATAAAGCCTGTCATTGAAAAAAGTTATTGAACAAGGAATTTTGCAGGAAGCACATGGTAGGCCTTGCAATTCTTCTGTAATAGGCATTAAAACACTGAGTTGTAAACAAAGAATTTTTCAGGACCTTGAAAAATACAAAACAATAGAGATTCCATGTTGTCCGATGGTGCCGAATCCTGCAGAATCTTCTACCAGATTCAAACAGATGAGAATGGTATACAGTCATCAACATAAGCCAAGAGTTCTTCTTCATTCCTCTGCATGAGGATAGTCTATTTCTTTTTGGGTTATAGTTTCAAAACAAAGTTTTCATTTGGTGTTAAATCCCACAGGAGTATACTGAAAGTCCTTTAATTTTTTTCCGATCCCAAAGAAAGATTTGGATGTTTGTGGTTGCCCTGTTCCTCAGTCCTGGTTCAATATATATAGATGACCTCTTGGTGGCACCTACGACAAAATACGGCTGTAAGCTTGATACGATTGCACTGTTGAATCATTTAGCTGGCACTAGTCAGAAGCTTGTCCCCCACTAAGATGTAGTACAGTAAGAAAGAAGTGATTCACCTTGATCATTACATTGAGAAATGGGTAAGGAAAGTCTCAAAAGAACCTCTGAAGAGGAGCTCCAGAGGGAGGTGAGGATGTGTCCGGGAGTTATTGGCATCTGCCATCAGCAGATTTCCACGTTTCCTTGCTTCCTTGTTGGCAAAGGATTTAGTAAGGCTTCCAGTGACATCAGAGACTCAGTACCATTTATTGATGAATCTAGAGGGCTTCTAAGTTTTGAGGAAACAAGTGGCTAATGAACCTTCCCTTGCTTATGCCTGATTCCAATTTAGAGTTTTATCTTTAATGCCACGAAAGAGATGGATGTGTTCTTGCAGTCATAAATCAAAAACATGTTAGAGTCATGAGGCCAGTGGCCTCCCTGTCAGCTGTGTTAGGTCCAGTAGCTGTAGGTCTTCCTGGTTGTCTGAAAGTGGTTACAGCTGTTGCATTGCAATTGAGCAAAGAGAGGGAATTGTGATGGGGCATACATTGATTATATGTGTTCCACATTCTGTTGAGATGTTGAGGACCCCTACACAGAATCAGCACATGGCATGACAAACAGTTGTCTGACCAGTAGAAATATGTACAAGTCATATTAGCAGCTGAGAATATCTCTATTAAAAGGTGTGATTTCCTAATTCCTGCAACACTGCTTCATGTTCCAGGTTGTTACGAAGAAAAAGATAGGAGTGAGGATGATGATGATGATGATGATAAACCAGATCATGACTACATCAGTGTCACTGAGTTATGTACCAAGCTAAGTCCAGACATTAAATAAATCCATCTTGAAATGGCTCATCTGATTCTATTTGTGGATGGTTCTTGTTTCAGAGAATATTGTGGAGCACTGAAGGCTAGCTATGCAGTATGTCCTATTTCTGAAATTCGTGAAGCATCATACCTGCTGAATGAAACTTCATCATAAGTGGCAGAGTTCACTGACAAGAGTTTGTTGTGTTGCAGAAGATTGTAATGTAATGATCTACACAGCTAGCTAATACATTTTTGGAGTGGTCTAAGACTTTGGACAGTTGTGGACACAAAGCTGTTTTATGACATCCCCTGAAACTCCCATCAGGAATAGTTCCTACATACTTGATTTATTGAAAGCAATGCAGTAGCCTAATGAAGTTTCAACGGTCAAGTGTACTGCCCATAATACTGGAAAAGCTTGAAAATAAGAATGCAGACCAGGTAGTGAGATACTGTGAACTTGAAAATTAATCTGTGAGATCAAATGAACAAATTAGGATTCAAGAGACAGAATAAAATGAATCAAGTGAGATGTCTGTTGAAAATGGAGAAAATATACATTATTTCTTGTTGAAGCCAATACAGACTTCCTTGAGTGAATTGAGTGAGACCTCCAAAAAAATAGTGTGGGAAATGTAGGTTTATAAAAAGAATTATCAAGATGTCTGTATCACTAAATAAAGATTACCTGATTTGATGTTGAATTGCATGGCTAGGTATTTGCATAATTAGTAACATGCAGGGAGAGATACATGACTTGAACATTCAATAAATATTGGACAACTCTAAGTTTAGTAATGTTGCAGATGATTTAGGTCTAAACGTGTCTCATTTATCAGAGAAATAAACAGGTAAAAAGGACTCTATGGTTATGAAACATATTGGCAAATCAGAGGGGCCATTTACGAGACTTAAAGCAGATTTCATTGAGATGCCAGTTTACAACAGCATCTGATAGAAACTTCTACCTGCAGATTCCTTACCTTTGAATTTCCCAGGTGTCAGACTGGCTCTGTAAACTTTTGCATGAACCCTCTGTGCGCCGTCAGGTGGCTCCATTGGACTCCACAATGGCACCGTCAGCGTCATTGGGGCCAGATGTGACGATGCAGTCATCTATATAGGCGCCACCCGGGCACAAGGTTGTCAGTTCTTTTCACTCAAATTAGTGCTGATCCAGAGACAAGCTAACCCTCTGTCTTTCTTTGACAGACTTTTTTAGTCATTTTGTGGAAGATTTTTTCCTTACGTGTCAAGGAATGACCTCTAGAAAGGTCGGTTACCGACCCGCACCGTGTGAGCTTATGGTGTCTCGACCATGACTCGTAGTCCTATTTGAACTGCCAGGCCATGATGCCGAAGGCTTTGAGGGAGAGGTCTCAAAGTTGCTTGCGGCCCGGCAGCCCACGCCATCTAGTGCAACTCCTAGGAGGTCTTGGTGCTGATTGAGGAAGAGAAGTTCGCGGGTCCGCTTCAGGAAGCCCAAGTCTTCTTCATCATACTCTAGGTGCTCGGGACACTCAAGGAAGAAGCACAAGAAGAAGAAGTCTAGAGAGACTTCGACTTCACCTCGTCTGTTGAGGATTGACGAGACAAGTGAGGAACATCGGCATTCCAGGCATTGTTCTGTGGAGCTGTTGCCAGGTCCGACTCTGTGCCCCCCCCCCTTTTCCGGGTGCAGGAGTGGCCCACAATCAAATAAAGGAGTTTTAAGAGCCCGTGCACCCAGTATTTGAGCGACCCAACTTCTCTGGTACACCTCCGGCTCCATCAGGTTCTTCACCGACGGCTCCGGCTCCTGCGGGGTCCCATGCATTCGATCCCGATCGATGCTAGTCATGCCAACTCGACCTTCCCTGGCTCCAGTCCCGAAGTCGATGATCCCGGTGCCCATCAGTGGCACCTGCCCCATTCTTATTCCCGATGACTCAAAGTTGGAATGTTGTTGATTAACATCGATTACGGCACCAACAGGGCCCAATGGTCCTAGGTCGCTGCCTGAACATTTTGAGGAGGTTACAGGCATTGGAGAAGAGTAGAAGGGGTTAATGGGTTCGATAGAACACCAGTTTTACACTTCTGCTGAGGAATTGGACTGGTTTGAGGAGCTTGCGGAAGCCAGTGGGCTGGAAACCTCTCCAGATACTGGTATTCCCTCTCCACCTTCAGTGGCTACGGAGGTTGGAGGGTCAAATGTTACGCTATGGTATAAACAATTTATCGAGCACAGCGTTCACTCCCTGGAGTATCATGGTGCTATGCAGGACCCTGCATAAGATACAGAAAATAACTCAGAGCTAAGATAGGTGGGAGGCATAAGGCGTCTGGGGCACCACAAATCCAGGTTTTCAGGGCTTTCCTGAAGTTTAGTTCTGTCTGAATAAAACAAAGATGGCTGGGAAGAGGATTCCAGGCTTTGATCCCTAGGACAGCAAACGATTTGACACCCTTAGTGATGCACCTAAACATTTGCAACTTAAGATGGTTCGCTGACGAGGATCTGAGGGGGCACTGCATCACATAGGGGGTGAACCTAGATTTTAGGTTTTTAGGTCCTGATGATATAAAATTTCTATAGGTAATTATCAGGATCTTAAAAAGGACTCTTTTATGTATGATCAGCCAGTGTAATGACTTAAGGGCTGCTGAGGAGCCTGGTAGCCACTTCAATAATAAAACGTGCAGCTGCATGTTGGACTATTTGTAGTTTGTTTATAACTGACTTATTAGTCCCTGCATATAAGCTGTTACAATAATCCAATCTTGATGTTATTTGGGCTACTGCCACTGCCTTTCTGGCAGTGCAGGGAAGTAGGTCAAAGAACTTTTTAAGGGAATTTATCAAGTGAAAGCATGTGCCTGTCCCAGCCAGAGCTTGTTGACGAAAAGATAATGAGGAATCGAATTTCACTCTCATTTTACTGTGTTGGGAGGAGGAGGGATATATTTGGGTCACCATAGGCAGGGCGAGAAAGTATTGGATTTTCCTAGTGGCATAATCTCCGATTTTTTTGTATTACACTTCAGGTGATTCACTGCCATCCAGTGAAATACAGCTGTGAGGCAAAGTTGAAAATTCTCTTCGGCCTTGGTGGAGTATTTGTCTAACACCAGAATTAGCTCAATATCATCAGCATACAAAATGGTCTCTGTTAGAAATGGGGGTCTCTAGTTGGCAGAGGTAGGTACCTTTGACCAAATAGGGAACCTTGCTTCTAGTCAGGGTAAGGGGGTACGCTTATAAAATAACCCCTGCTCACCCCCCTGGTAGCTTGGCACTTGCAGACAGGCTTATCTCAGAGGCAGTGTGTAAAACATTTGTGAACACATTCAATAATACAGTGAAAACACCCCACCAGTTAAGAAAAAATAGCAATCTTTACTAGACTCAACACAAGCCCAAACAACAAAAATCCACAATACTGTCATCAAAAATAGACTTTAAAATGGTAGAAATAGCTCAGTTCAATGTAGATGGTAGATGCAACATTTTACTCCTAAAGTACCTTGGATGCGTCACACAATGCAAACAAAAGGGTCGCAGGGAAGGTGATGCGTCAGTTCCTTCCTTCAGGGGAGGTGATGCGTTGGTTCCTTATTGCAGCGCATGGGAGGTGATGCATCGGTTCCTTACTGGAGAGGAGGTGATGCGTCGGTTTCTTACTGTGATCCAGTGCGATGCGACTAGATGGCACCTCGAAGCGATGCGACAGTGCGGTGCGAGAATTTGGCGCCTTGATGCGATGTGACAACGTTGGATGTGATGCTGGCACACCTGGCAGCCCTGCGGCGAACTCTGTAACTTCTGAGCCGTTACAGGCCCGGCGACATGCTTCTCCGGTGATGCAACGGCGACCTCTGCGGCGGCTACACACTTCTCTGGTGATGCGACACGCTTCTTCGATGATGCGACGGCGAACAGCTGCAGCTGCGGCACGCTTCTTCAGCGATGCAACAGCAACTGCTGTGGTGGCTACCTGCTTCTTGTTGCGTCGCGCTTCCAGCTCCCAGCGACTCGCAGTCTTCTTAGAGAGCCCAAACATCAGTAGGCACCTCTCTACAGGCAGAATTCCACAGCAAGGGAATTCAGGGGAGCTGGTGGTGAAGTCTTGTATCCCTGAGACTTCAGGCAGGAGGCAAGCTCAATTCAAGCCCTTGGAGATTCATCTATAAGATTGCAAAAGTACACACAAAGTTCCTTTTCTCCTTTCCTTGGCAATAAAGTAACCACTGCAGGTCGACCCCAACAGCACAGGGGCAGTCTCCACCTTCAGCTTCCTTGTTTCTTCTCCTTGTCAAAGGGTCGTCTTGATTCCAGAAGTGATCTAAAGTTCTGGGGTCTCGGTCCCCCTTTTTATACAACAAAATCCTTTGTCTCTGAAGGCAGAGAGTGTCTGTAACTAGTCCAAACCAGTTTGGTGCAGTCTTGGAGCACTTTGTTTACAGGACTCCTTCTTTCCTTTGTCAGGGTTGGCCAGGGTCATCAGACACACCACAGGAGGTGGAGCCAGCATTGTGGAAGGCAGGCACAGCCCTATTCAGGCCCAGGTGCTACTCCTCCCACCACTCCTCATGCAGATAGGTCTATTCAGCCTTGGGCTGACTCACCCTGTCTCCTGGAGCCCCCCCTGCTCCTGTCACTCACAAACCAGACATGGAATACACAACCTAGCAGAGGCAGACTTGGATGGTTAGTCAAGAACACACCTACTTTCTAAAAGTGGTATTTTCAAACATAGAATGTTAAAACCAACTTCACTAAAAGATGTATTTTATCATTCTGAGTTCAGGCATACTAAACTGGAATTTCTACCTAGTTCCCTGAGTCGGTTAGGATTATAAAATGTTATAATCAAACTGCCCATTCTGCCTTTTGGGAACAGAAAGCCTTGCAATAGTGAAAAATTAAATTGGCTGTAATTCACTATCAGGACATGCCTTACACATCAGGGCATGTCCTACCTTTTACATACAATGCACCCTGCCCATGGGGGTACCTTGGGCCTATGTTAGCGATGACTAAGATGTAGGAAAGGGAAGGTTTAGGGACTGGCAAGTGTGTGCACTTGCCAAGTCAACTTCGCAGCCCCAGGATGCACACATTTTACAAGCTGCTTCTGTGGATGGCACAACCAATGCTGCAAACCCACCAGCAGCATTTGAGTTACAGGCCCTGGGCACACATGGTGTACTGTACTAGGGTCTGACAAGTATATCAAATGAACCAATCATGGAGTCACTAATCCAACACAATAGTTTACACTAGGGATCAGTTGCACTTTGGCACTGAATAGCAGTGGCAAAGTGCCCAAGGCATCTAGACCAGTAAAGCACATAGCAGAAATACAGGATGCAACAGCAAAAACATGGAAGGGAGACCCACAACAATGGTGCCAGGTCTAAGAGTCTCAATGTTGAATGATGATATCAGAGTAATGAGGGGGGCATATAAATATTAAACAGCACTGGACTCAAAGAAGAGTCCTGCGGAACCCCAGAAAGTAAGGGTTTTTCTGCAGACTGATACTGGCCAAGAGTGACTACTTGTCTCTGGTTGGACAAAAAAGATTTCAGCCAGGCCAAGGCCAGGTGGGAGATGCCATATGATTTACGATGGTCCAACAAAATGTCATGGGAGACCGTATCAAATGCGGCTGATAGATCAAATAAAATAATTTCCACTGTATGTAATAATGGCGATTCTGTTGAATGCATAGGCCTGAAGCCTTATTGGCTGGGATGAAGAATATTAGCCTCTTCGAAAAAAGAGATCAGTTGGCTATTGTCTAATTTCTCTGTGATTTTGCTGAGGCAGGGAGATAGGTCGGCGATTAGAGAGCGTGGTAGGGTCGGCAAATTGTTTTTCTGAAGGGATTTAACTGCCGCAATTCTCCATTCCATAGATACTTCCTCTACTACGAGTGGGGAATGTATTATCTTATTGATAACTGGTTTGGTGATGTCAATATTAGCATTCAAAACCTTTGGGGGGCAGGGGTCATATGGAGACCTGGATTTACAGGAAAGAATGGTTTGGCGTGACTGTTCCAAACTAATAGTTTGGAAAGATTGGAGAGTTGGTCTATCACCCACATAATTTGAAAATGCCTTTGTGGAAGATGAGGGGGTCGTCTCAAAATCTTTATGTAAAATATGAATTTTTGTTAAAAAAAAAGTCAGTAATTTGATTGCAGAGGATCTGTGATGGAGGAATATCTTGTTCAAGTATTTTAGGGTGGGTGAAGGATTTCACTATTTAAAAAATATGCTATGGTGTTGAAGAGGGCAGCGGAGGTCCTTGTCCTAGAGCTGCCCTCGGTGCAGGTCAAGACTAACCTCTTCACCGAAGTGCTTCAGGCTGGGGCTTCCTCATCCAAACCCCTTTTGCCCTTTAATGATGCCCTGACGGATGTCCATCTAGGTGCTTGGTCTAAGCTTAGCACAGGGGCTCCTGTGAACAGGACAATAGCACGCCACCATCGCCCTGCTTCGGGTGATCCAAGATTCCTCAGTCAACATCCTACACCTGAGAGCTTGGTAGCCCAATGGCATGTTCCCTTACACTCCCCCAGACAAGGAAGAGGCTGGACGCACTTGGGAAGAAGATGTTTTCTTCTGCAAGACTAGCATTGCGGTGGGTGAACACTGCCTGCCTTTTGGACTATTTCTCGCATACCTTATGGGAAACAGTTGCGCAAGTGCTGCCACAGGTCCCGGAGGAGGCCCGGGCTGTGCTCTCCCAAGCAGTGAGAGATGGGAGGGATGCAGCAAAGTGCACCATGATGTAAGGTATGGACATGACATTCACTGGGCAGAGTGGTTTCGTCAACGGTGGCCTTGTGGCACTACGTCTGGCTGAGAACATCTGGCTTTTCTGGGGATGTCAAAGCCAACCTCATAGAGATACCCTTCAATGGGAATTGTCTCTTTGGAGAGAATGCAGACTCAGTGCTGGAGTGCTTCAAGAACTCGCAAGCTAAGGCCAGGTCCTTGGACCTCTCAGTGACACCTCGCCCTCAGTCAGCCTTTTGCGCCTTTCGTTGCAGTAGAAGAGGCTTTCAACCACATCAGCTATACCCCAGCCACCGTCCTGCGCAGGCTTCCCAAGTTGTGTGAGGACGTGAAGGCAGTGCATTCTGGCCTCATGGGAATGGTAATCAAAAGTTATCTGCCACCAACCCCAAGGCAGCTGCTGGCTCTAAGTCCTGCTAGTTTGGTTCTGCAAGACCAAGAGTGTCCAGTTGTATGGAGAATTCACCATCATCTCTTCCGCTGGCAGTCCATAACATCAGATGAATGGGTCTTGTAGATCATTCAGAGGGGTTACTCCCTCCCTTTCCAATCTTTCTTCTGCCGCCTTTACCGCCATCTCAAGAAGGGCTGGCGTAGGATAATCTCATCTTACTCTGAGAGGACGTTATAGCTCTCATGGCCAAGGGGGCTATAGAAAGGGTTCTGATATCAGAAGTATACAGTGGTTGTTATTCCCGCTACTTTCTGATACCCAAAAAGAACAAAGGTCTTTTTCCTATTCTGGACCTCTGTCATGTATTGGTGATCGGAAAGATAACCGTTAGTTTCTTGCTTTCTAGATTTGTGATATATGTTCTACATTCCGATTGCCAGGCAAAGCCAACCTATTTCCTCCCTACAGGTAATAAGCTTATGAATCCATCTAGCTCTGGTGGTACATTGTGTACTGCATCTGGTTAAAGTGTCTCTAGTATATGTGCTTGACTCATAGTGCCTTGTTCTCGTTTCAGCTTCCTCTCCCCGCTGTCCCCTTCCTACCCTACCTGATATCCCTCACTTGACCACTTCTGTATGTCTGTGTTCATTCAGACCCAGGGGCTGTCGAGAGGTGGAACCCATTAAGCATCGTACGATCCTGAGGACACCCGGACCTGACAGAATCAACGGCCCAAGAAATTTAGTCCTCCCGATCGTACGATACAATGTCCACCATCGACGATGTCATGGCAGCACTGGCACTGGTGCAGTCTGAGTTGCAGGCTTCTAGGGCTGAGACTGCTGCGTTGCAGGCATAGGTGGACAGGATGAGTCGAAATCCCTTTGATGCAGGTACCACGCAGACTTCCTCCCTGGTGGTGGAAGTACCCGCTCCAATACCCCTAGCCCCCCCAGAAAGATTCTATGGGGATAGCAGTAAGGTACAAGTGTTCCTTACGCAGGTGTTGCTACACTTCTCCTGCAAGCCTAAGGTGTTTAACACAAATCATGCCAGGGTGGCCTTTCTCATTTCTTACCTAGCTGGTGATGCGGCTCAATGGGCAGTACCATTAGTAAAGAGAGATGACCCCTTATTGAGGTATTGGGAGGCTTTTCTTCTAGACTTTGAGAAAACCTTCAATCGTAGATCAGCAACCCTGTCGGCGGATAGGGAATTGCTGGACTTAAAACAGGGAAACAGAGATTTGATAGCGTACCTCAATGACTTCCGAAGGCTCATAGCAGAAACTGATTGGCCAAAGGAGAAACGACATGCCATTTTCTAAAAGGGTTTGAAGGTGGAGATGAAGGACGTATTGGCACAGATCGATCCTCAGCCCAGTACATGTGAGGATATGATTAGTCTGGTTCTGAGATTGGATCATCGCCTCAGCGACAGGAGGGGAGAAAACCGGCGGAAGGAAAGGCTACCACCACGTTACGAACATTCCAGAGTCACAGAGGGGACTGCAGTATCTAAGCCAGAACCCATGGAAATAGGGGCAGTGAGGTCTCCTCTAACTACGGAGGAAAGAGAATATAGAAGAAAGAAAGGATTGTGTTTATATTGCGGCCGGAAGGGGCATTTTATCAGCGAATGTCCTTCGAGAACAAGACCCAAGTACGAATACAAGAAGGTATCTGTGGTGGCTTCAGACCAGGGGTCGGGAAACGAGAAGGCTTGAAGGTGGACGAAGGGATCACTTCAAGTACTTTATTCATCCCTTCGTTGGACGGAGATGGGATAAAGGAGGGTCTACATTTCTATGTTGATATCAACATAACATAACATAACATAACAGGTTGGAAATACACAATGAGTGGTTGATGATCCGAGCGACGTTGGATTCAGGAGCAACGGGTTGCTTTATGGACCACACCAAGGCTACAGGCTTAGGGCTTGCACTGCAGGAAAAGGAGACCCCCGAAGCCGTTTTTGCAGTGGATGGTAGAAAGCTGGATTCGGGACCTATCAGGTTACAGACCAGGGATCTCTGTATGACCATGGGAATGGAACATCAGGAAACGTTATTCTTTAACATCATTCATGCGCTGCAGTATGGGGTAATCCTGGGACTTCCATGGTTGGGAAAACACAACCCCACAGTGGATTGGGAAGGTCAGACACTACAATTCACATCGGAGTATTGTCAACAGAACTGTTACCCTTCAAGGCATAGTCCCGCTTCTGGTCTAGCTTGTATCCATCATATAGCCACTGCAATAGAACATGATGTGGAACTCCCATTTGAGTATCAGGACATGGCAGAAGTCTTTAGTGAGGCTAAGGCGGAGGTGTTACCACCACACAGACCTTATGATTGCCAGATCGACTTGATTCCGGGGGCAAAGATACCAGCAGGACGTGTTTATGCGCTTACAGACCCAGAAACTTTACATCTTCGGTCGTATCTAGATAAGCTGTTGGAGCTCGGATTTATCAGAGAATCTAAGTCCCCTGCTGCCTCCCCGTTGTTCTTTATTCCCAAGGCTAATGGGGAACTTCGTGCTTGTGCGGATTATAGAGCTTTGAACGCCATCACGGTAAAGAATAAATATCCTCTCCCCCTCATCAATGTGCTGCTGGAGCAGGTGAAAAAGGCAGTGATTTTCACACGGCTGGATCTTAAGGGAGCATACCACTTAGTCAGAATGCGTTCGGGGGACGAGTGGAAGACTGCCACCTAGTAATGCCCTTCGGGCTTTGTAATGCGCCTGCCGCTTTCCAGTTCTTCCTGGATGATGTACTCAAGGAATACTTGGAGCGCTTTGTCGTGGTATATATAGACGACATCCTGGTTTATTCATCTACCAAGGAACAACATGCAGAGCATGTGAAAGCTGTCCTGCGTACATTACTGGAACATAGTCTTTATTGCAAGCTCAGCAAGTGTGAGTTTAATACCACCTCTGTGGAATTCCTAGGGGTGATGCTCACGCCGAGCGGACAAGAAATGTCAGAAAGAAAGATCTTGGCAGTGAAGAATTGGCCAATACCCAAAACAGTGAGGGACATCCAGTGTTTTATTGGGTTTGCGAATTTTTATCGCAGGTTTATTGAGAACTTTTCCGCAATGGCCACCCCTATGACAAAACTATTGAAAAAGAAGGTGCCATTCGTTTGGACGGAGGAAGCCCAAAAAAGTTTCGAGAAGTTGAAGATGGCTTTTGTTTCAGCACCCGTTTTGGTGCATGCAGATTCCGACAAGCCTTACATAGTGGAAGCTGACGCTTCCGATTCCGCGGTAGGAGCCGTCTTATCTCAACGCCACTCTGATACAGGCCACTTGCATCCAGTGGCCTACCTCTCACGTGCACTAAATCAGGCTGAACAGAATTATGTTATAGCAGAAAAGGAGTTGTTGGCTATAAGAACCGCATATTTGGAATGGAGACATCATCTCATGGGGGCTCGGCATACAGTAACGGTATATACAGATCACCGTGAACTGCAATACATGGCAGCGGCCCGCCATTTTACACCAAGGCAGATGCGATGGATGATGTTCTTCGCTGAATTTGACTTCATCGTAACGCACAGGCCAGGGAAGGATAACAGAAAGGCGGATGCTTTATCTAGGCAGTCCGCTAAGACAGATCCCAATGAAGTACGTGAAGAATCCATTATCAGCCCGGAGAAGGTTATCGGCGTCACATGTACCCAGGCGTTTCTACGTAGTGTCGCTAGAAACATACTGAAGGATGGGTGGAAGAAATGGTTAAAAGAAAACAACGAGTGGAAGGTGGTTCAGGGTCTCCCTATGCGACAGGAACAACTTTTGTTACCCATCCAGGCGCTAAGGAAGCAAGCGTTCCAGTGGTGTCACAGTGCACCGTGTGCCGGTCATAACGGAACTGGTAAGACGCTCAAAAGATTACAAAGACAGTTTTGGTGGCCAAATATAAGACAGGATGTTGCTGCTTGGGTAGCTGGGTGTCCTGTTTGTAGTCAAATGAAGGCGCTACATACCAAACAATCTGGACTATTACAGCCTCTTCCCACTCCTGAAGTACCCTGGGAAAACATTTCTATGGATTTCGTGGTGGGCATGCCTGTTGACCAGGGTTGTACAGCCATCCTGGTAGTGGTGGACCATTTAACGAATATGGCTCATTTTATCGCATGTAAACGGGTTCCTTCTGCTAGTTTGTTAGCTTGTTTAATACTAACACACATAGTAAGGTTACATGGACTACCCAGGGTGATAGTATCATACCGGGGCAGTCAATTCACGGCTAGATTTTGGAAGACTTGGTGTAAGGCCCTGGGAATAACATCTAGCACGTCCACTAGCTTCCATCCCCAAACTGACGGGCAAACTGAACGGGTTAATCAAACTCTAAAACAATATTTACGATGCTATGTGGATGTCACAAAGGAGGATTGGGTAGACAGATTATGGTTAGCCGAAATAGCGTACAACAGTGCTGTACATGGTTCCACTAAACATGCCCCTTTTTTCAGTACATATGGTTTTCATCCCAATTTCACACCCTTCCTACATCCTGCATCGGCCTCACCAGTTCCAGAAGTACAGGAAAGAGTACAGGCTATTCAGGAGACATGGCAGAAAGTCAAGGGTCATTTGAGACAGGCCAAAACGAGTTACAAGGCCTATGTTGACAAGCACAGACAATCCGGTCCGGTGTATTAAAAGGGGGACTACGTATGGCTATCAACTAAGAACATACGCTTTAAACGTTACAGTATATTCAATCCTAAATACATAGGTCCTTACAAGGTAGTCAAACTTATCAATCCTGTGGTGGTCAAGTTGGCACTCCCGTCATCTTTGCGGATACACCCTGCCTTTCACGTGTCGCTGGTCAAACCCACACGCTCTGTCAAAAGAATCAGCCCTGCAGTAGTTGCAGTAGATGACGAAGAAGAACATGAGGTGAGAGGAATTGTGGATTCAAAAATATACCGCACCAGATTGTGGTATTTGGTGGCATGGAAGGGGTATGGCAATGAGGAAAATTCATGGGAACCAGCATCGGGTGTTCATGCTCCTAAATACGTAAGACAATTCCACAAACGATTCCCATTCAAGCCATGTCTCTGTCAGTGTTCTTCGGGGGAGGGATGTACTGTTATGTCCCATGGAGGTGGGCAGTCTCGAACACTGCCTTGAGACGTTTCTTTCAGGTGGAGACTACAGTTCCCATGATCCTCGGCGATGCGCGCGATGCCTAAATCTGATGACGTCACACGCGGAAGCTTCAAGACGGAGCCGGTGACAACAGCGCTTCGCCGTTGATTCTACATGCTGCACGAAGACACGGTAGGATTGTTTATCACAGAGTTCCAGTGTATCCTTTTGTGAGAGCCCTTGGCTCGTCCGGTTTCCTGTTCCTTGAGAGTCCCGTGTGAGCTTTCTGCTCGAGTGGGAGGTAACTATTGTGTGTTGTTTGGAGCTATCGGCTGAGGCTCCATTTCTCGAGATCCAGAGGAGGTGCTATTGTTCTGCTTACTTCTGGCGGATTTCTCACTGGACTCTCCGTTCTTGAGAGTGAGATTGACTTTGTTTGTACGAGAGCCCGGATCGGGGCCTCGGACTGAATTACCTTGTTTCTCACATACTTTTCCTGAGAATCCGTGACACTATTTCCAAGCCCTCTGGGCCATTGATGTATTGACTTGGGTAATGGCTCTCTGTAGTAAGAGATACATTTATACTTCTTTACGGATGTTCCTTGGGTTCCTTGGAAGTGCACATTTCGGACATCATTCCAAACTGATGTTTATCTTTTAGTTAAGCTGAAAAAGTATTCGGCATTCTTTTGATCTGGTCCCAAGTCGATATGCAGTAAAGTATTCCTATATTGGAGTGTCCTGCTTCAATTGTTCAAGGTACCGCCTTCCAGGTGAAGTTAACCAGGAGATCTTTTATATGTGGGATCTGTGACTAACGATTGCGTTATATTTTGGATTTTCTTGCAACAGGGGTTTAATGAGCTTCGCCTGGCAGGCTGTATTCCATTGCCCTCTGTTGAAGCCATTCCTGTTATTACAGTTGGTACGTGTTTGCTGCACTAGAGTGTTATGATGTCATGTATTGGTGATCGGAAAGATAACCGTTAGTTTCTTGCTTTCTAGATTTGTGATATATGTTCTACATTCCGATTGCCAGGCAAAGCCAACCTATTTCCTCCCTACAGGTAATAAGCTTATGAATCTATCTAGCTCGGATGTACAATGTTACAACGCATACTGTTACAACTACCTACCGTTACAACGCGACCATTACAACGCATACCATTACAACGCATAGCGCTTTGAGGTGCTGGATAGTGGTAAGTATAATTTACTATTCTAACTCCAGTCCCCGTGGACCCTAGGGAAGGTGTTGGATAGTAAATTATACTTATTCCCTATCCTAGAGCGCCCCCCAGCGCAATGCGTTGTAATGGTATGCGTTGTAAAAGTCGCGTTGTAATGATAGTGCGGAGTAAAAGATGCGTTGTAACGGGTGTATACCATCTAGCTCTGGTGGTACATTGTGTACTGCATCTGGTTAAAGTGTCTCTAGTATATGTGCTTGGCTCATAGTGCCTTGTTCTCGTTTCAGCTTCCTCTCCCCGCTGTCCCCTTCCTACCCTACCTGATATCCCTCACTTGACCACTTCTGTATGTCTGTGTTCATTCAGACACAGGGGCTGTCGAGAGGTGGAACCCATTAAGCATCGTACGATCCTGAGGACACCCGGACCTGACAACCTCTGAACCATCAATCTCTTCCTCAAAAAGTAGAAATTTAAGATACTCACATTGGCTCAGGTCATGTCTGCCTCAGACTAAGGAGACTGGCTGGTAGCACTGGACTTGCAGGATGTGTATTTACACATCCCCATCCGGCCTTCCCACAGGTGTTACCTGTGATTCAAAGTAGGCCAAGAACACTTTCCGTTCACTATGCTACCCTTTGGCCTTACCAGCACCCCTCAGGTATTCACTAAGGTGATAGTGATGGTTGTAGCTTATCTGCTCAGGCTAGGATTTTAATTCTTCCCCTACCTTGACGACTGGCTGTTGAAGGCACTCTCACCCCAGACTGTTGTTTCCCACCTCCAGACTACGGTGGACCTCCTGCATTTGCTGGATTTGACTATAAATGTGTCAAACAAAGTCACACTTTACTCCTTCTGAGATGCCCCCTTTCATCAGAGATGTTCTGGACACAGTGCAGTTTCTGGCTTTTCCTCCTGAGCAGCGCGTTCAGGATATTCAGGTTATTATACTGATGTTTCAGCCTCTATCCTGGATTTCGGCTAAAATGACGCTGAGGCTGCTGGACCTCATGGCGTCATGCATCCTGTTGGTAAATCATGCCAGATGGTCTATGCGGACTCTACAGTGGGAACTGAAGTTCCAGTTGATGCAGCATTCAGGGAATCTCTCCGATGTGGTCCAGATCTCAGAGGAAACTAAAAAGGACCTGCAGTGGTGGCTAACAGACTGCGACTGAGTCAGAGGCAAACCACTCTCCCTTACCCAACCAGATCTCACAGTGGTGACAGATGCGGCACTCCTGGGATGGGGTAACCATTTGGAAGAGGTGGAGCTCAGAGGGCTCTGATCTCCGGTGCAATCGGGCTCCATATCAACTTGTTGGAGCTCCGGGCGATCCGACCAGCATTGAAAGCATTCCTTCCTTCTGTCAAGGGGAAGTTGGTGCAGGTGTACAAGGACAACACCACTGCCATGTGGTACTGCAACAAGCAGGGCAGTGTGGGTTTGTGGACCCTTTGTCAACAGGCCCTGCATCGCTAGACAAGGCAGGAACTGCAGGGCATAACCCTGGTGACTCAACACCTGGCACGTTCCCTGAATGCCAGGGCAGATAAACTCAGCTGTTGGTGCCTAACGGATCACAAATGGCATTTTCAGACGGAAGTGGCACAAGGTCTCTTTGAGCAGTGGGGAAAGACTTGGTTAGATCTGTTTGCCTCAGGAGAAAATGCGCAATGTCAGCAGTAATGGGCGTCTGTAGGAAGCTGGCTCTGTATATACTATATCAAAGTAATGCATAATGTGCACAGAGGCCAGTGGATCTCCAGAGGTATATCAGAGGCTAAATTAGGTAAGTACTAACAGCTCCCTTTGTGGTAGTGTGGGCGAGCAGTTAGGCAAATCCAGAAGGTGTGTTAAGCAATTATTGTATTCACTTGCTCAAGACTGATAGAACACACACAGAGACTGAATCCCGATCAATCAAGTAAGTATAAAACAGATGCACTTATGTTTTCTTTTCTAGAAGCAAGCAGTTCTTGGTACAGGGGGGTAGAATATGCTTTGAATCATAGAACATTTCAAGAAGTGCAATTGGGAATTGATATGCAATCGTTACAGGTTTGTATTGGTTCAAAAAGCAGTTTAAATTACACAGTAATTACTCTTGGAATACTTTTGGATTCTTTTCAGATTACTTTGACTACTCGGGGTTTTATGCCTAGATACCATGTTGGGTATCTCACAATTAAAGATAAATAAGGCTTTTTAAGGTTTACAGTTTAGTTACTTTTTCTCCATGCAAAACCAGCAGTTCAACAGAACAATTTAAAAAAATGGTTATCGGTTTCACAGGTAAGTACTCGACTCACAAGTGGGAGTTTGGGGTGTTAGGACCAAGGTTCCCCAAGGTCTAGGTAGGCACTCAAATCGCACCACCACCAGCACTGGGGCGGCTGGGTGCAGAGTGCAGGGGCCCAATGTTAGGAAATAGGGCTAAGAGGGCTTTGAGTCAGGGACGGCTCATGAGCAGGCCAGGTGGCAGAGAGGGAAAAACGCCTAGGGTAGGGACCCGCAGTGCAGGGGCCAACAACCAGCACAGGAGCTGCACCACCAGTGGCACAGAGGCGGCCGGATGCAGAGTGCCAGGAAGACATCGGGGACCCTTTGGATTGAAATGAAGATCTCTGGTTTGGAAAAGATGCTGCAGACTCGGACAGAGAGGCGACCACTGGCTGGAGAGGTAAGTAGGGATCTTGGGGGATACCTAGACACCGTCAGTTAGGCCACCCAAGGCTGTAAGGCGTCGGGTGCAGCGGTGTATTTTGGCATTGGGTTCCTCCATTATCACCAGATCCCAGGTCAGGATCGCTGAGGAGACCCCTCGTGGTGCTGGGCCACTCAAACTCGGGCCTTGAAGGTCGGGTGCAGAGTGTTGTAAAATCACAGAGCTGTCTGGATCCGGATTTTGTGGGTAAGTCTTTACTTGAGCAACTCAGGTGCTCACAGCAGACAGAGTCTATTAGATGAGTACAGGGCAGGTCCTCCCGGCTCTGGTGGGCTGCTGGGCATTCCGGGGTTCTCGCTGTAGGCAGGTCAAAGTTGGGACAGGCCGGTAGGGCGGGAGCCAAAGAAGTAGGTGTCTTTTTCTTCCTGGGTCAGCACAGCTCTTCGATCCTTCTACTTTCTTCCTCGAATCTGAGGCGGCAAGGTTCAGGGTCGCCCCATAATACTAAAATTAGGGGGGTTTAAAGGGGTTTGCTGTTCTGGAGCAATGGGTCGCTCTTTGGTGTGGGTACAACCCCTATTGTGCCTCCCTCCAGTGGGAGGGGGCATGAGCCTCCTAATTAGTTGGGTCCCCTCATCTTTAAGATGGAGGGGCCTGAGATGTGTGCTTCACCTCAGCTCCCCCACCTGAGGGGTGGGGTTGGCAAAGGTAGGCACTCCTATCATCCTAGCTTGGTTTCCCCGCTGATTCTCCCACCCAAACTTGGGGGTCAGGCCCGGTGGGAGTCAGTTACTGGGGGCAACAAAAGGCAGGGACAGCGTACAAAGGTGGCAGGCCTTTGAAGCTTTCCTTCTCATGGACCCAGCCCATCCTAGGGAAGGAGGCATGATTCCTCTGCCCAGGATGGGCTTTGTTTCTGGGCCAAGAGAGCAGGGGCTCTCTATCCAGGGGTCCAGAAATCTGTCTGGTGGTAGCAAATGGTGGGTAGTCATTCAGGAACCATACCAGGGCTGGTCGTTTTTCAGGGGGCATCTCTAAGATGCGCTCTGTGTGTATTTTATATTAAATCCCACACTGGCATCAGTGTGGGTTTAATGTGATGAGAGGTTTGTTACCAAATTTCCCAAGTTTTAGTAAAGCCATTGGGGAGCTGTGGAGTTCATAATGACCAACTCCCAGACCATATACTTTTTATGACTTTACTACACTTACTATGTCTAAGAAAGCACTTTGACTTTGTAGGGGTACAGAGCTCAAGTCACTGCACCCTCGCTTGGGGGCTAGTGTACTCTGCTAGAGGGGTGACTAACCTAGGCCCCAGGCAGTGGGCTGCACTGCCCCAGGCAGTGGCATGGCACACAGGGATGTGTGCCATGTCGACTCTTCACTTTTCTCTGCACCAAAACAAGCAGCCTGCAGTGTCAGAGTGTCAGTGTTAAGGTATGAGGCCTCTGAGTGTAGCACAATAGGTGCTGCAGCGCTTACAGGCCTCACTTGGTCACAGTGCCCTTGGTACCTTTTACAAGGGGCTTACCTGTGGTCAGAGATGTACAATCTGTCAGGTCTGTGCTCAGTATGAACTAGGAATTGGGTACCAAACAGATCTGGTCTCAGCTTCTTTAGGGACCAAACCACAGTAAAGACCTCCCTCTTAATGGCACTCCACGCGGCTCCCTTGGCAGTAGCCTTCTACTTATAACAGTAACAGGTTGGACTTGTCCATCATCATTGGTCTGGGATGGTGATGGAGCAAGGATTCGCACGAAAAGCGACTTGCTTGTATCATGAACCTTGATTAAACCTAACTATATAATCAACATGTTCGTCTTACTAATTCTCCTTCTTTTCCCTTCGACATTGGATATCCAAGTGAAGCTTGCTTATGTGTTTTCTAATACTAATACGCTTGCATCTAAAATGGCTGCTGCTACGTGGGAATTTCTACTGCGCATGCGTCTGTCATACCCACGTAATATGACGTACTCGCAGTTTTGGAGGAAAGTCTGTCGCATCTGCACACTAGTGGTAATATGGCTGCTCTGTGTTCTCACATGCGAGAGGCTTGCACTGCTGCTTCTGCTAAGCTGTTCGTTCTGCCTAATCCTAATGCTATAGTTTATTATAAAGTAATGGGTATAGTGTAGAAATTCATGGTATACAGTGTATTCATTTATTCTGTGTTCTAAAACTGTTTCTTTTCCATTTCATGTTACACTTTGAAACTTGGCCTGTCTCGTAACGCGGTACTCTATCTTGGTTGAAACTGAGGCTGCGCGAGAGTCTCCAGTCTCAAGAACGAGTGACCTTTAGACTATTGCCAAGGAGCTGACTGCCTAGAAGATGCTCCTGGGAAAGTTGTCTAAGGAACTCTAAATTGATACATGGTAATCATCAATAGAACATCTATTGTTAGGAAGAAGAAATCGGCATGAGAACCTGATTTTTATGGACGTGAACATAAATTTGAATAAGGAGACGGAGAAAGTCTAAAATTTAGGTGGTGTGATGACCTGTCCTCCTCCTTTGTCCAATCAAAATTGGGGATCCTTACACTTGGACATAGGGGGTTGGTACACTGACCTGAAAAACAGTATAACTAGCGTAGGTTTAGCTAGAGAAATTGTCCGACTTGTCTGAATAGCTGACCTGTCACTGACCCAACGCACTCAATAGGTGACTAAGAGCAGAGGGCTGCGGAGCACTCTGTCGGGAGGTTCGAGAACCCAATCGGGGTTTTTTGGGAAGTTGAAGTGCTGGCGAAGCACTTTGCTGGTGAAAGCTGTAACCCAATCGGGGTTTTGGCTGATTCCTTGCAGAGAGGGAGTAGCACAGGCGTTGCAACCGAAACTGCGGGTGCTGGTCTTAACCTTTGGTGGTCTGGTCCTGATCCAAATTCTGGGGTTATCCTGTCCTGATTTTCCTGAACTCCACCTGCTTGCCTACTGGCACTGAAGTCTTTGTTTTTTTTTCCTGTCCTCTCCAAACTGACCTGTGGCCAGGGTTGGTCTTCACACCATTCTAGGTAATTATAAGACTGTGTGGGTTTGTCTTTACATATGTTTTTCTCTCTCCTTAACTTGTTTTCGTTAAACTTTGAATGTATGTGTTCTATTTCTTTCCCTTCCCTTGGTTAAATGACAAATTCATGTTTTACTGTTTATTAGCGTGTTCCACTTTTCGACCCACCTTTAATCAATGCTAAATGTTTTCATGATAGTATATGTTCCTTTTTCCTTACCCTCCCTTTAAGGAGTTAAGCTTGATTATTTGAATTAATAGTGTGTTCCAATTTTTACCTTTCCTATAGTTATGTGCTAAATCTGAATCTCGATTTGCATATTGTGTTCTCTTTTTCCAAACTGTCAATAATTGCGAAAGTTCTTGGGTTTAGTATGTTCCCTTTCTTTACCCTCCTTTAGTTAAGTTGCGAAAGTCTGTTTCTCGAAAAAGCATGTTCCTTGTTCTTACCTTCCCTTTATTTCGAGTTTGCTAAATGGTTGGCATAATCTATCTCTTGCATAGCTATACACTGTTTCTGATCTTGGTTATTGATAGTTTAATCGCTTTTAATCTGTGGCTCATGACTTTTGATGATGATTAGATAAAGAGTTTGAACCTACCCCGAGTCTGTTGGTATCATATAAGTACAAATGTTATGGTATGGCCTTTCTTTATATAACTCCCTGATTCATCTTGGTCTTGGGTACTAGTGACAAGGATTGGTAAGTCAATGGTATAGGAATTAGTGGAATAAAATAAACTGGTAGTAGAGCATGGGTTACCTGATTCAATAAATGTATGTTTTGAATTATGGGCCCAGGTGAGTATTGTTAAATCTATGTCGGGAGACCTGCGCGCTCTATCAATGGGACCGCTTCTATACCTAGCTCAGAGGCGTCAGTCTGCACAATAAACTGCTTGGAGGAATCTGGAGCCTTGAGAATAGGTGCTGAGCACATTGTCTTTATTAAAGTCTCAAAAGCCTTTTGGCAGCCAACTGTCCAGTGCACTTTCTTGGGCATCTTGTTGGAGGTGAGTTCTGTGAGGCGTGTCACAATAAATCCACGCCCCTTCACAAGCCTCCTATAATACCCAGTCAAGCCAAGGAATGCCTTTACTTTGGATAGTGTGTGAATCAGTCTTGGTGACAGCTTTGAGGTCTCTGTAGTCCACACAAAATCTCATCTCTCTCTTTCCACCCTGTGGATAATGTTTGGGGACTAGGACCACTGGGCTGGCCCAGGGACTCTCAGAAGGCTTAATCACCCCCAACTCCAGCATCCTGCTGACTTCAGCCTTGATGCTTTCCTTAAGTTGGTCAGACTGGTGATAGATTAGATTTTGGTTTTGACAGGCAAGCTGTCTCCAGTGTCTACATCATGGGTACACCAGGGGGTCTGAGCTATGCATACTGTTGCAGAACCTATCTGCAATCAGCCTGCTGTTGGGCAGAGAGGGTGTCTAAATAGGCAGCTCCATAAACTAACCCATCTTGGGGGCTGTAGAAGAGGAGATCACAGAGAGGTTCACTCTCTGTCTCTTGAGCCTCATCAGTAACCATCAAAATGTCACATCAGCCCTGCCACAATAGAGTTTTAGGTGGTTCACATGTATCACCCTTTTGGGGGACCTGCTAGTGCCCAGGTCCACCACGTAGGTGACCTCACTCCCTTTTTCTAGATAGGGCAAAGGCCACTCCATTTGTAATGGAGAGCCCTTGTTGCCACTGGCTCTAAAACCCACACCTGTTGAAGAAATATAAAATCGATACTATATAATGTTGTCTTAATGTATTCAATATATAGTTGCTCTTTGATAGAAACCTCTTGTAAATACACGCGACCCATGTATAACCAAAACTTAGGCCTGAACCGAACAAACAGCATCCTGATTTCATTTCCCTGGGCCTCTTTCGTTAGTAAGGGAAACACATGACATACTGTTGAGTGTAGAGTCTAAAGGGTTGGCCCGGGCTATGAACAGAGCATTGATTCTAACTTAGGAAACTCAAGGTCACATCTGGAAAGGGGGTGGGGTCGCACACCACTCACTCACCAGCGGGATCGCCCCTAAGGACTATGATCAGTGTAGTTTAGTATTCCGCGATGTATCCTTCTTCGCCATCCCTGGACACGTGTTTCGGGGTATTTACCCCTCATCAGCAGGGAATAGGCCATCTTCTTATCTTCTGGGGTTGCCGGTGGCTGCCAAATATTGCCAGGTCTAGTACCACACAGGCGCGCAGGTGCGGGGTCCCAGGCTCGTCAGCCCGACAGCTCGAGGGAGCTTTAAACATTTCAAAAGGGGGTGGGGTCGCACACCACTCACTCACCAGCGGGATCGCCCCTAAGGACTATGGTCAGTGTAGTTTAGTATTCCGCGATGTATCCTTCTTCGCCATCCCTGGACACGTGTTTCGGGGTATTTACCCCTCATCAGCAGGGAATAGGCCATCTTCTTATCTTCTGGGGTTGCCGGTGGCTGCCAAATATTGCCAGGTCTAGTACCACACAGGCGCGCAGGTGCGGGGTCCCAGGCTCGTCAGCCCGACAGCTCGAGGGAGCTTTAAACATTTCAAAAGGGGGTGGGGTCGCACACCACTCACTCACCAGCGGGATCGCCCCTAAGGACTATGGTCAGTGTAGTTTAGTATTCCGCGATGTATCCTTCTTCGCCATCCCTGGACCAGAGTCCTTAGAGGCAACTTCCGCCGGTGTGTGAGTAGTGTGCGACCCCACCCCTTTTTGTAACTTAAAGCTCCCTTGAGCAGCGGGCTGACGAGCCTGGGATCCCGCACCTACGTGCCGGAGTGGTACTATACCTGGCAGATATTGGCAGCCATCGGCGACCCCAGAACACTGCCTATCCCTGCTGACGAGGGTTGAAAACCCGAAACACGTGTCCAGGGATGGCGAAGACAGCGAAGATAGCAAGATCGAAAGATGATGCATCGCGAACACTTTACTACAATGACCAGAGTCCTTAGGGGCAACTTCCGCCGGTGTGTGAGTAGTGTGCGACCCCACCCCTTTTTGTAACTTCAAGGTCACATCTGTCTTTCTTTCAGGATGAGCACATTCTTGCAGGCGCCATGCCTGTACTCCCATGCACCAGAACCAAAGGGAGGCACCTTTACTGACCTACCCCCGGAATAGCTTGAGCTAAGTTTCGAATCAATCTATTGTGCCTTATATGGGTTTTCCTGTTTGTTTCTCAGTTACTAGTACTTTTCCATGTACGGGGTTTCAATGAGGTATGCCGAAAGTATATATGCACTGTTTTGAATGTGATCCAGCAGTCTCCTTTGCACACCTTTGAGAGCTGTGGCGAGAGGGAGGGTACCCTATATAGGGTGCTTTGCAAAATAAACGATTGAACCTTTTCCATTGCCGACTGACTTATGTATGGTAAATAAGGTATATGGGCTATTGGTAAGTATACCTCTATGATATATTTTTGTAGTACTTCACTGTGCCATATTTCCCCGCTTTCGTGAACCCTGTCTCACCTAGTCACGGGCTCAGGGTGATCTTTCTTCCCCCCTCCCCTCTTTTCTTCTCAGAAAATGTTCGGCGAGACGTGGCGAACTACAATTCCCATGAGCCTATGCAAAGGCAAGTCACCGTCAGGGAGAGCAAAAATGGTCAAAAGCACATCCGCTTACCCGCAGCACTGACAATTATTCTAGCAGCATCCAGGAAGGATTTTCAGACACTTCGAGTGACGCTTGTGATTGCTTCTTGGGGGATCTAGTAAGGGTGCAGTGGCACTACCATTTCTTACTTTGGCCTCAATCAGCTGAGCGTGGAGTCAGCTCCCCCAAATGCAGAACTTTCTGACGAGTCAGATTTCCCTGCATTCTTCCATAGCGTGGTGTCCCTCCCTGTTGGTGAGACACACGTTTGTTGTCTTGTGCAGGTGGTAGGGATACCAGCATTTCCATGTAATATAACTGCAATGCCTGACTACTCGTTGTCTATACGAGTTACCTGGGCCAGGAGAAGGCTCAAACCGGGCAAACCTCTTTGACTCATTTCCCTATTCCCTTTGTTAGCAAATTGACATGATATGGAATCATGCGGAGGGGAATGTTGAGCTCTTATTATTTTCCTTGAACAAAATACATTAAACCAAGCGCAGTACTTTGGGTATCATCAGATGCAGATACCGCAAGCACGCTTTTATTTTCAAACCCATTTTTATGTATTTGTTTGTTATTTGTGTTGTACTTGTCGTATTCTGAAGTTTACCTCACCAAGGCATGGAGTGTATAATGCTGATGGCATATAGCGATTGTAAATACCATGGACGTCTAACTGAGAAATAAGTGAGGAGTGAGTTGTGTATATTCACATTCAGAATCCTTTGCGATTTATATACATAAATATATATGTATTCTTTTCTGTACTCAGGCCTCACATTATAACAGGGGATTGTGAAAGAGCGATTTCCTGCAGCCTCTTATAACCCTGTGATGCGAGGCACTTGTTATATACGGGTAGGTCGGGACCATTAGAGAAACAAGTATTTAGAATTGTTTTCGTGTATGAATTGTGGTAATCTTTTCGTTGTGTTTTCGTACACTGTTATCATAGTGGGCCCCTGCAAGAAGGTTCCTGATTACTAAACTGTGCTGTTTAAATAGGGACGCAATTTTCCTTGTGGACTCATCTGACTGTTAACTTTTCTTTCCTTTACTGGTAGTTATTGTTTACATAACCATAATACATTTATTATAGAAAGGATATAACCCGTTACTCATAGTTTCTCTGTTTCTTGTCATTTCAGGTCTCCTTCTCCGCTGTCCCCCACCCTTTCCTTCCCTCGCTTGATCGCTTTGCTGATCTGTGCTATAATAGCATACAGACTTGAAGCTATCGAGAGGTGGACCATGTTTGAGCATGCTTCCAATCCTGGGGAGTTTGTGTCATGACACCCTGATTTGAATTCTACCAGTGAAGCTTTTTGGTAATTCCAGAGCATCTGGAGCTCCAGACTGGCCTCAAGATTCTTGGTTGCTTTCTGCATGTACTCTACCACCCAGGAACGAATGCCTAGTACATAGTCCACCACATCTTGCTTTGGTACATGATGGGGTTTCTCCCATCCTTCCCTCACAAGCGAGAGCGGTTCCCTTACAGATTGGCCAAACAGACGTTCAAAGGCTGAGAACCCTACTCCCTTCTGAGGCACCTCTCTGGAAGCAAAAGGCAGACAGGGCAACAGAACATCCCATCTCCTTTTGAGTTTTTTAGGGAGTTCCATTATCATGCCTTTCAATGTCTTGCTGGATCTCTCAACAAGGCCATTAGTTTATGGGTGATAAGGTGATTACTCCACACTCATCCCACATGTGTTTTAAGTATGCAAATATGAAGTTAGAACCTTTGTCTGATACTACTTCCTTAGGAAACCCCATCCTGGTGAAGACACCAATGAGGGCCTTGGCTACTACTAGGCTGTAGTAGTCCTAAGAGGAATGGCTTCAGGATACTGGTGGCATGATCCACTACCACCAGTATGAATTTGTTTATTGATGCGGTGGGAGGCTCAAGTGGACCCACCATAGCTTTGCCTACCTTTTTAAAGGGGACCTGGTAGTGAAAGTAAGGGGGCCTTTGAGTGCCTTCTTGTCTTGCCACAAGCATGACAGGTAACATAGGAGCTTACAAACTCCTTCACTTTTTGGGACATTTGGGGCCAATAGAAGCGGGTGACCAATCTTTCCTAAGTTTTGGTCTGGCCCGATGTCCAGCCAGGGGGATGTCATGGGCTAGAGTTAGTAGAAACTCACTATAATGCTGAGGCACTACCACTCTCCTAGTGGCACCAGGGTTGGGGTTTCTGGCCTCAGTGTACGCGAGTCCTTCCTCCCAATAGACCTTGTGGGAGCCACTGACATCTCCCTGTTCCTGTGTAGCAGCTTGCTGCCTCAGGCCTTAAAGAGTGGGGCAAACCTGCTTCTGTTCCCAAGAGGATCCCCCTGAGCCCAAGAGTTCCACCTCGTAAGGTTCAAGCTCCATGGGCTCAGTTCCTTCTTGGGCTGACAAGTCCTCTTCCTGAGGAGAGGGGTCCTGATATTTCTGATGTGTGGAAGTTCTGCTGTGTGTTTCACCAGTCTCCCCTACCTTTTCTCTTGTGAGGTTGAGTCATCTTTTCAGGCTCTAACTCTCCTTTTTCACTCTGGCTAGGCACTGTGTTCTTGTTTTCACACGCACTGTCTCAGGGATTTGTAGCATGTCTGCATGTGTCTTTCTTTCTACCTCAGCCCATGCTGAGGTTTCCAGATCATTTCCAAGGTGACAGGCGGCTGTGCGTTTTGGAGAGACCACTACCTGTTTTAGGTCAGTACCCCCACCCCCATCTAATGTCACCATAGTCATGGCATGGTTAGTGGTAAAACTGTCAGTGTTAGTAACTGGATACATTGTTTCAGTCTGGTATTGCTCTGGAGAAACCATTGTGTCTCTCTCCATGGTGACAGTTGCACATGTATCCCTCAGGGCTTCTATCTTAGTCCCATTCAGTAAGGGGTAATGCAGGTATTTTTTTATTAGGGTGCCAGACAGCTAAAGTGGCTAGCCCTCCCTCCCTTTAAGAGACTAAAACAGCCTCAGTGTGAACCCCGATTCGGTCTGGGTACATTATTGGTCCCATTTGGATTAGCCAAACCAGTAGAAACTGGAGGAGGAGTAGGGGTATTCTTGTTGCGAAAGGCAGGATGTCCAGTTTGGTATCCCCTCTTGTTACAATAGAAACGCCAGGCATTTGCAGGATCCATATGTTTCCCTTTGTACCCCCAGGACAGGATTTTGGTGGGATTTAGAAGACTCTTAATTTTTGTCTTTGAGTTTCTCACCTTCTTTCAGCTGGGGAGGCCTTGTAACTTCTTTCTTTCGAGTGGTTGTCTTGGTTACTCTTGTCTTGAACCAGTGATCCGCCTTCTTTCCATATTCTTGGGGAGAAATTGGACCTACGTCTACCAGATACTGATGCAACTTTTTACCGATGCAGGTTCTTAAAATGTTTTTCATAAACAAATGATAAAGTCCCTCATAATTCTGCAATTTATTTCTAGTCAACCAACCACCTAGTGTTTTTACTGAGTAGTCTACAAACTTCACCCTGGACTGACTATGTTATTTTTGAGCCCCCCTGAACTTAATTATGTACCCCTCAGTAGTGAGTCCAAATCCCTCAATCAAGGTGCCCTTAATGAGTTAATAGGACTCTGCTTCAACCCCAGTAAGGGTCAGATGTCTGTCTCTGCACTCACCAGAAAACAGTTCCCAAAGGAGTGACTCCCAGTGAGACTTCCTTTCTTGGTTTACAAGGCCCCTCAAAGTCTGTGAATCACTTGGTGATATCATCACCATCCTCAAATGTAGGGACAATCCCTTTGGGGATTTTAGGATCATAGGAGTCTTCTCTCTCTTGGTTTTTAGTACTGCTGCCATTATTGATGGTACCTAGGCCCACATCTGCTCTCTCTTTTTTCTAGGTCTAGGAGCCTAGTCTTGAGCTCTAGTCTATTGGTCAACCTTGCTGAAAGGTTGTCCTCTTCACTTGTCTTTACAGTCTTGTACAGAGTCTAGCCTACTTCTGTAGGTTCTAGACCCTCTACTCCTTGGCTTGGAGGTAGGGAACTCAAAGTTCCCTTCCTCCCTATGTAGTTGAGGTGGAGGTTTAACGACCCCATCCTCCTTGCTACGTTCCCTATCTCCCTGTGAGTCTTCCTCATCAGAGATGGGGTGGTCCTTTTCATACTCTGCAGGAAACTCCAGCAGTTCTATTCTGGTAGGGTTGGACCTTGTTCTTATTTTCCAAACTTTACAGAGAAGCCTTAGCTCCCTAACCCTTAGATTGGAGTAAGGAGTGAGGTCGAGCTCCTCAGCCATATTCCCTGTATTGCTCATTATTTTTCTAAAGTGGGGTTCTTTTTAGAAGACCTACACAAAAAGTTCTAAGTACTACCCCACTATCTTCAGTAACGTACTTTTTGTAAAAAAACGCTACATGGCCTAAATTCAAGACCCTATCCAGACTTTTAGTGATTTTGAAAAAAAATAGTCAATCCAAAATAATTAGTTTAGCTAAGGTCAATGTTTTGGATTCTTGTCATGTGATCAGAGGTTTACTAAGTTAGTCCAATAAATACAAGGCTTTACATCCTACCGCTGATCCAGCAATTTATGAAGCTGGCTCTGTATATACTATACCAAAGTAAGCTATAGTGTGCACATAGTCCAGTGTATCCCCAGAAGTATAGCACAGGATAAATTAGTTAAGTACTAACAGCTCTCTTTGTGTTAGTGTGGGCGAGCAGTTAGGTTTATACAGAGGGTGTGTTAAGCATGTATTAGATTCACTCACTCAAGACTGATAGCACATACTCAGAGACTGAATCCCGACCAATTAATTGTAAAAAAGATATACTTATGTTTTATTTTTTAGAACCATGCAGGTCTTGGAAAAGGTAGGTAAAATATGCTTTCAATCATACAACATTTCAAGGAGTGCGATTGGGAATTGATTTGCAAGCGTTACAGGTTTGTATTGGTTCATAAATCAGTTTAAATTACACAGTAATTACTCTTGGAATACCTTTGGATTAATTACAGATTACATTGATACCTAGTTACCATGCTGGGAATCTCACAATACTAGGTACGTAAGACTTTTTTTAGGTTTGCAGTTTAGTTACTGTTTCTCTATACAAAAACAACAGTTCGACACATTATTTTAGGAACAAAAACTCATAACATTGGTTCCTATAGGAGACAAATGGTTATCGGTTTCACAGGTAAGTACTCGACCCACGAGTGTGAATCTTAGGGGTTCGGACCTAGGTTCTCCAAGGTCTAGGTAGGAACTCAAATTGCACCAACAACGGCACTTGGACGACCAGGTGCAGAGTGCAGGAGCCGCATGTTAGCCAATCGGGCTCAGGGGCCTTCCGTCAGGATCTGCTATCGAGCAGGCAACTTGACTGTGGTATCAAAGCTCCTTGGGTAGGGACCAGCACTGAAGGGGCCAACAATCATCACAGGAGTGCACCACCAGTGGAACGGAAGGGACCGGATGCAGAGTGCCAGGAAGACGTTGGGACCCTGTGGATTGTAATGAAGATCTCCAGTTCGGAAAAGATGCTGCAGGCTCGGGCAGGGAGGCTTCCTGGAGGCGGCCACCAGCTGGAGAGGTAAGTAGGGATGTTGGGGGATGCCTGGACACTGTCGGTTGGGCCACCCAAGGCCGTGGTGTGTTAGATGCAGGGGTGTCTTTTTGTGTTCGGTTCTTCTTACCAGCACCGGTCGCTGTCAGGGGGACCCTTCAGGTTGAGGCTGCAGGCATCGGCTTGAAGATCGAAGGGGATCGGGGATCACCAGATCTCAGGTCAGGCTCACTGGGGAGGCCCTCCCCCCCCATGGTGTTGGGCTACTCGAACTCAGGCTGTGGGCATCTGTTGCAGAGTGGTGCAAAATCGCCGTGATGCCTGGATCCAGATTCTGTGGGTAAATCTTTGCTTGAGCAAATCTGGTGATCATGGGAGACAGAGTCTGTTACATGAGTGCAGAGCTGGTCCTCCAGCCACTGGGAGGCTGCTGGATGCTAGACATGCCAGGTTTCTCGCTGTAGGCAGGTTGCAGTCAGGACAGGCCGGTAAGGCAAGGGCCAAAGCAATAGGTGTCCTCTTCTTCCTGGGTCAGCAACGGCTCTTCTATCCTTCTTATTTCTTACTGGAATCTGAGGAGGTAAGGTTCAGTGTCACACCTAAATACTAAATGTAAGTGTGTTTAAAGGGGTGTGCAGGTCGCGATCAATGGTTCCTTTTCTTGGGGTGGGTACACCCCCTATTTTGCCTCTCTCCAGTGGGAGGGGGCATGAGCCGCCTCCCAATTGGCTGGATCCCCTCATCTTCAGATGGAGGGGACTGAGATGTGTGATTTACTTTGCCTCCCTGCCTGAGGGGTGGGGTTTGAAAAGGTGGGCAAACCTCTCCTACTAGCTTGTTTTCCCCGCTGATTCTCCCACCCAGAGTGGGGATCAAAACCAGTGGTAGCAAAAAGCAGGGGGGGCCGCAGGCCTTTGAAGCTTCCCTTCTCATTGACCCAGCACATCCTGGGAAAGGTGGCATGACGCCTGTGCCCAGGATGGGCTTTGTTTCTGGACCCAAAGAATGGGGCCTCTCTACCCAGGGTCCAGAAATCTGTCTGGTGGTGGTAAATGGCAGGCAGTCATTCAGGAACCACACCAGGGCAGACCATTTTTCAGGGGGCATCTCTAAGATGCCCTGCATGTGCATTTTTACATTAAATCCCACACTGGCATCAGTGTGGGGTTTAATGTTCTGAGAGGTTTGCAGCCAAACTTTGCAGGTTTCAGTAAAGCCATTATGGAGCTCTGGAGTTCATAATGACCAACTCCCAGACCATATGTTCTTTATGGCTTTACTGCACTTACAATGTCTAAGTATGGACTTAGACACTGTTGGGATACAGGGCTCATGCCTGCTAGAGGGGTGACTTATCTAGGCCCCAGGCAGTGGGTTGCAGGCATGGCACACATGAATGTGTAAAATTAAAAATGACTGACGTTCAATTGTACAGCTTAGGGTGTGCGGGGCATATAAGATTGTGACGTGGGAGGCTTAGAAGTAAGAGAGATGAATAAAGTGTTTTCAATAGTGCCTGATGGGAACGGTAGTCAAGCAGGTTGTTGCTGCAGCCTGCGTGATGAGATTGGTGAAAGTTGAGGGGTGGAGTTAGGCATTCGTGTTTGAAATAGGTGTAACAGATTGATGGTATTCAAGACTGGTGTGTGTGAAAAGCAGACATGCTATGGAGAAGAACATGTTGTTGTTCTATGAAGGTACCCACAGCTTTTTGAATAGGGCAGGTTTATGAGGACCAGGCATTACGGAATAATGAGTAATGGGAACACCAGGCAAGGTTTTAACAATGAAAGGGTGAATAAGGGTGTGGGAGGCCTTTCAGGGCACAATGTTTTTGACGCGGGAAAACGTCAGTTATTGAGTCAAGCATGACTTGTATTGTTTGCTTTAATGTTTGAGTAACATATAGTAGCCCGAAACGACTAACTAATGTCAATATTTTAACGTTTCCAGTGAACCCCTGATGAAGTGCTACTGACAGCTCTAAATGCATTGGGTTAATGAGATCCACTATTAAGGATGTTCTATGTATATACCATGCTCCAGATAAAGGCTTGGATAGGCATATCTGTTGCAGAAGAAACGTTTTTATACATATACTGCCCCACATGTGACAGGAATAAAATTTGGTGAAGACAATTGAACAATTGGAATATATGGAATAAATTCAATGAAACATGGATCAATTGTGGAGTACTTTGGTGAACACATTATCGAGTAAGCTGTGCGTCCGGATGGAGTGGAATGTTGCTCCAACTTTCTGATGCACACAGGGATGTGTGCCATGTCTACCCTTCACTAATCTCTGCACCAAGACACACAGCCTGCAGTGGCAGAGTGTAGGTGTTAAGGCCCAGTGGCACAATAGGTGCTGCAGCCCTTAGAAGCCTTCCCTGGTCACAGTGGCCTTGGCACCCTTGGTACCTTTTACAAGGGGCTTACCTGTGGCCAGAGATGTGCCATTTGTGGGTGCAAAGATACAGCTTTGGGAAAGAACACAGGCCCTGGGAACCTGAATAGCAGGGACCCAGGGCACACCAAGTCAAAGTGCATCATGTCTCAGGCAAAAGGTGGGGGTAACATGTAAAAAGGGGCACTTTCCTACTGAGTTGCATTTTCCAAGGTCGCTATCGCTCGGTGATGATTTAGGTCACGAGTGGAGCTCAAGCCTACCGTATGCCTTCCCGCCCATACCACTCCTGCCCAGAGTTTTCAAGAAGATCAGGAATGACTATGCCCAAGTCATTTTTGAGGCTCTGGACTGGGCATGGAGAGTTTGGTATCCCAAGCTTCTGTAAATGAGCATCGATCCTCCGATCAGGCTGCCTCTTCGGTAGGGTCTTCTGTCGCAGCAGCAGTGGAGGGCCCTCCACCTGAACCTATCAAGTCTCTGCCTTCTTGCGTGGAGATTGAGAGGTGACAGTTGATAGCTCTTGACCTTCCTCCAGCAGTTTGTACAGTTATTCTGGCAACCAGGCAGCCCTCTACAAAAATGGTATACGCCTGCCGTTGGCAAACATTTGTGAAATATTGTACAGAGAAGTCTATCGACCTCTGCCTCTCTTTCTGATAGTTTTCTCTTTATTCTTTTTTTTTTTTAAACCTTTATTTCGATAGAGCAATACAAATACAAACCTACAACCACAGGGGACGGTCCGTAACAGCAAGCAGCAAAGTCCATCAGTAATACACAGCTCATCAGCCGGCAACCCGGGGGTCCAGCAGCGATAAAATACACCCAGACGATATCCTTGAAGTGGAAAGAGGATAATTGAAAGGTTTCATATTTTTTATTTTTTTAAAAAACAAAACAAAACAACCTAATCCCGAGGTGATGTGTAAAAGGTGTGTGACTGTCCCAGATAGCAGGGGGGGCGACTCAAGATGACAACTATAAAAGGATATGAGAACAGAAGGGGGGGAATGAAGGGGTCAGGGTCAGACAACCAGGTGAAAAACAGCAGGACAGAAACGTATGGAATGTTCAGGTCACGGGGACTGAGGGATGGCATTCGTTTCTACAAAGGGGGGGTACAAATTTCTCCACGATACGAGTTCCATTGACCCCATATCCTTCCCCATTTCTTAGGTCGTCCACGGGCGATGTACACAGTTTTCTCTCGGAACATGCACCAATCCATGTTGTCCTCCCATGTGGAAACCAGAGGCGCACGTTGAGACCCCCACAGCTGGGCGATGTCTCTCTTCGCAATCATGTTGCCAAGGGAGGCCCATTGAGTCTGCGCTATGCTATAGTCATTCGGCTCCCACACATTCAACAGACATCTCCTGGCCTCTGGCAAAAGCGAAACACCTGTGACTTCATCCATAACCTCATGCACTCGTCTCCAATATTCCGCCACATCCGGACATTCCCACAGAATGTGAAGAAAAGTAGCAAGCATACCACAGCCACGCCTACACAATCCATCCAGAGAATAACCCATACGCAGCAAACGTGGACCCGTGACATACACGCGATGAAGAATCAGTCGGAGACGCGCCGGGATCGCCACTTCCTTAGGAGAGGATATCGCAGCCTGCCAATCTTCATCGTCCAGCTCCAGCCCATCACCGGTCCAGGCCTCACGAAGCCGCACCAGAAGATCTGAGCGATTATTAATCAGCTTTTTATAAATAAGGGAGATGGTGCTATCAGGGACATGCCCGTCAAGCACCCTGTCTTCCAAGGGAGAGGACTCCGGGACATCAGTACCGACAGGGAAGACGGATACGAGTGCGTGGCGAACCTGCAAGTAGCGGAAGTGCTCCCTATCGCCCAGTCTATATTCCTGTTGGAGTTCCATAAAAGATTTGATCCTCTCTTTGACCCAGATGTCCCCAACCTTGCTTATCCTTATGAGATCCCACTTGTCAAACCCCTTCATTCTCCAAAGAGAGCCCAGTCGCTCAGCCGCATAAAGCGGAGTAGCTCTGGTCAGCCGATCTGCCCACCCCGTGGCAGCAGTCGCCGCGCCCCACACTCGTACCGCAACCCTGGTGGGTCCGGTTAAAGACTTTCCCGCCGACCTAAAGTACAACGCCCTGTTATAATCTCCTCCCGGGAGCTGCCATCTATCCATCTCAAATGCCGGGTTAGGGACTGGGCCGTACATTGAATGGTTGATGGCACTAAGTTGCGACGCCCAGTAATACCTTTTAATGTCAGGCAGCGCAATACCACCGTCGTACCAGGGTAGAATCAGTTTCGCCAACGCAATGCGAGGTCGCCCGCCCCATATCAGCTTCCTCTGGAGGCCTTCGATCTCCCGGAAGTAACTTGCAGGCACCAGGTCAAGCGTGTTCTGAAGGGCATACAAAAAGCGAGGGACGGACATCATTTTAAACAAGGCCGCTCTCCCAACCGGGGACAACTGCAATCCGCACCATGCTACATCAGATCGGAGCCGGCGGAGTGGCGGGAGCAGATTATTCTCCTATCGTACGGCTGAGTCCAGGGAGATATAGACCCCTAAGTATTTAAAGCCGTCACGCGATATTGGTATCGGACAGTAACGGGGCAACAGTGGTATCTCCGCAGTGAGCGGGTAGATACAGGATTTAGACCAATTGATGGCTAAACCCGAATTTCTTCCAAAGGAGCGCAATACGTCAAACGGCACTCCCAGGGACTTACGAGGGGAACTAAGATATAACAGGATGTCATCCGCGTATAGGGATATACGGTCCTCGAAATCAGGGGACCACCTAATGCCCTTTAGCGACTGTTCCCACCTAAGCCACGCTGCCAGGGGCTCAAGAGCAAGCGCGAAAAGGAGCGGTGATAATGGACATCCCTGTCGTGTGCCTCTGCCAAGAACGAAAGGCTCCGAAGCCCTGCCGTTTACGACCACTTGGGCCATTGGCTGTTCGTAAAGGAGTTTAACCCAGCCGATAAAATGAGGCCCAAAACCGAATTTAGCAAGTGCCGCCCACAAATACGGCCATTCAATCGTGTCGAAGGCCATCGAGGCATCCAACTAAACTAAAATGGCCGACTCGTGAAGCGACCCCGCCCTTGCAAGCACACCATGGAGGCGGCGTAAATTAAGAGCCGTATTTCGGTGAGGAATAAAGCCGGATTGATCTGGGTGTATCAGATCACCAATAACCGTAATCTAACGATTCGACAGGAGTTTCACCAGAATCTTGGGTTCAACGTTCAGGAGTGAAATCGGCCGGTATGAAGAACATTGATCACGAGGCTTCCCATCCTTATGAATAGCAACAATAGATTCTCTTTATTCTTACCCTTGCCCGGCAGGACTCTGCTCTGGGCTCTCTCATGTCTTATCTTTCTGCTCTGTCCGCTTTCCTGCGACTGCCTGGCCAACCCTCTTTATTTAAGTCCCCTATTGTAAATAGATCTCTGAAAGGGATTGTGCATATGTTACCCCTATGCCATTCATTATGCCTCAGTGAGATCTGAACTGGCTCTCACTTACCTTTGAGCTGCTACATAATTGTCCCCTCCTGTTGCTTACCATCAATACAGCATTTCTACTGGTAATATCATCTGCCCGGAGGGTGAGTGAGCTGCAGTCTTTACCATCCAAGCCTTCATATATTATGATATTTCCAGATAAGGCGGTGCTTTGCACACAGGCCTCTTTACTACCAACAGTAGTGACCCCATTCCATTTGGGTCAATCGGTCATGCTGCCGACCTTTTATGCTCCTCAACATCCCTCTAAGGAAGAGGAGTGACATCATCGTCTGGATTCCAAAAATGCATTGTAGTTTTACCTTGACCACACAAAAGAATTCTGGGTGTATGACCAGCTGTTTGTGGGCTTTGTAGAAGCTAAAAATGGTTGGCATTAAAGAAATGGTCCATTTTGCCCAGGGTCACTCTCTGTATAAAGATCAGCTATACCCTGGATTAAAGGCAGCCTCCTGAAGACTTAAAGGCACATTTCACCAGAAGGAAGGTTGCGACCACAGTGTTAGCTCCTGGAGTGCCAGTCCTAGACATCTGTCACGTTGTCCACACACGTTTGCTAGATTCAGTTGCCTGGACAGTCAAGTCCTCAGGAAGGAGCATTTTGCCCATTCTGTCCTGCAGGACTTTTTAGTCTAGTAATTGGTCCGCAGCCCACCACAAGGATGGTATGCCTTGGGTATCCAGTCAAAGGTAAGGAATCTGCAGCTAAATGTCTCTATCAGATGAACAAGTTACTCACCTTGAGTACCACATTATCTGGTAGCTGCAGATTCCTTACAGACCCATCCATGCCTCCCTGCTCTGTGGACACATTTTTAGAACTAGGGTTGATCCCCTTTTCAGGGACATAGTTTGGACACACACTGGTCAGGCTAATTCATAGCTCTGCGCTTTTGGGGTGAAAGTTGTGCAAAGAAGCTGACCTCCGTGGACCTGGGTGGTGCCTATATAGGTGACCGCAATGTCACATCTGGTGCCAATGATGCTTACAACACCACATGGAGCCGAATGGAGGCACTCAACGGCACACAGGGGTACTGCTCATTCAAAGGTTTCCAGTTCCAGTCTGACACCTGGAAAATTCAAAGGTAAGGAATTTGCAGCTAGATATTGTATCTACCAGATAATGCATTATCGAAGGTAAGTAACTTGTTCATTATACACATTCTCATGATTGTCTGCTTGTTCTCTAAACTGTTGGAATCCTACCTCACCTGGAGATCAGCTAGCAAGACAGTAGCCAAGCTTTTGTTGTGTGAGGTAATACCAGGTTTTGTCCTACCGACCTCTTTTGAGATGGATCGTGGCTCCTATTTTCAGTGGTGGCCAGCACGGCTTGAGGGTGGCTGGGCGGGCGGAGAGGGGAGAGGTGGGGGGAGAGTGGGGCACAATGTAAAATAGAAATTAAAAAAATCCTTATCTTCCCGCTGGGTTCCACATCTCTGCTTCTGCTCTCCTCCGTCTCGGACTCCAGGAAGCACAGCCAAGTTCCCCTGACCAATTACACCGCTGCAATGCCCCGCCCCGTCATGCAAAGCTGATGCATCAGGAGGACAAAATAAAATTATGATAACAGTACGTTATTATAATTTTATTTTTTCCTTTTTTACTGCTTCAATGCAGTGGGGCAATGCTCCCCCGCCTTAGCGGAGGAGCTGCCCATGCCTATTCCATTTTAGTTATCATCCTCATTCATCTGGTAATGTGGAGAACATGAATCGAATCATCAAAAACAAACTGGCCAAAGTGTTTATATCCATTAAATTGAAATGACCAGATGTCCGTCCTCTTGTCCTGATGTTGGGTGAGTATGTGGATATTATGGGGGTCAAGGATTGTTTTGTGTGTACTGTTATTACTTCTTCTGCTGATAAAAAAGCAACCTCCCTGCAGTGTCCGATGTCTTATGGTTTAGCTTGTAATGTGTTTGTGTCCATTTATTCAACATGAGTTTCTATTGCCTTATCTGTCATATTTCAATGCTTCACTGGAAAACCATCCTGATTCCGAAGATGCTGAAGATGGGCTAAAATATAATATATTTCTGAATACAGTGCACAAATCAACCATACTGCTAATAAAACTATAAGGGAGTATGTGTGCAGTTTAAGTAAAGAGGACCATGAGTTTGTTACGGAATAAAATGAAAGAAGAGTGAAAATTGTGAGACACCGGAAAGATGATAAGAGAGCAAATTAAGGCTAAGGAAAAATGTAGGTTATTGAATTTGCAGCTAAGATTGAGAATGAGGCATACAAGAAAGGGTGAGTTGTTTATGGTGTGTTGTAAACCTACGGGTTTACATCAATTGAATATGTTTGTTAGAGTGAGTGTGAGAGGAGTTACGCTCAGTGGTGGCCGACACAGATAAAGAGTGGTGAGGTAGGTGGATGGGGGCGGGTGGGAAGCACGGGGGAAGCGTGTGGCAGGGAGTTTAATAATAATAAAAAATTTAATTAAAAGACTTACCTGGTGCTGCCAGCTGCCTTGCGCTCCCTGCTTCTAGTTCCTTGTCCCAGCAGTCCCTGGGACAGCATCACAGACTCCCTATTCAATCCCAGTACTGCTCTCAAGCATGAGAGTAGCGTGGGGATTGGCCTGAGCAGGCTGGTTTAATGCTTGCTCAGGGACAGGGAGTCTGTGCTGTTTCTCCAACCCAACTGTGCAATACAGCTGGTCTGGAGAAACCTACGTGTGCATGTCAGTTTGGCTGGCCTAAGACAAGTGGCCAAACTGACATGCACCCTTAAAAGTGCACCTAGCACTCCTCCTCCCCCCTCCAATAGCCTGGCCAGCTCCTCCCAGCACACGCTGGCTAAGCCAACAGCAGAAAAATAAAATGATAATAATGTATTGTTTTATTTTTCAGCTGCTGGCTCTGAGCTAGTGGTGCGACTCTCCTCTGCCATTTCAAAGGTGCCACCGCTGTTTACGTTGTTAGTGGTGATTTCTTGGTTGGTAAAGAAGCAATTTTGCAAGGGATTTATTATGTGTCTGGTAAAACAGCTTATTTCAACCTGCCTCGTTATTGAGTGGATTCTTGCTCCCTAGCTTTAATGTGTTCTAAAGTCTATCATGTGAATAGGATACTTGATGCTGTTGGTTTGAGAGAGTGAAACATAGTTTTGGGCAGATAATATTCGGTGCTATGATTCCATCTATAGGTGTGGCTATGAATGATGTGAAAGTTAGATGATTGTCTGCGCTTGTTGACTGGCTTGCTTCTAAGTCAGCTGGTGCCTCAATGCAGATGAATTCTGAACTAATTGCATTGGGGTTGATGATTATGCAAAACCGTTTAGCAATAGATTGCCTTCTTGCAAAGGGAGGCGGTGTTTGCAGGGTTTTGAAAGTTAGGGACTGCTGCAACTTCATACACGATACAGTATGATTATCAATGCATATGTATCAAATATTACAAATATTTCTATTGAAGTTCAAGCTTTAGAGGAGCATGGTTAGTGGAAAACAGAAGATTCCTTGGAGATAGGAGAGGAGTTTAGTAACGTAGGTAAATGGTTTGACAGTTTGGGAGGAGTATGATTAGTTTGTTTTTAACTAATTGTATTGATTTATACAATTGATCTGTTTCTCTTGTTCAAATTTTATTGGTATTTCAGTAATTTTCAGCTATTCGTGCCACGTAGGCCCGAAGAAACCTATACAAATAAATGTGAGACTCCAGACAAAGTGTAGTAGTGGGTCATATATATATATATATATATATATATATATATATATATATATATATATATATATATATATATATATATATATATAAATCCACAAGGAATCCAGAAGAAGTTGCAGACAAGTTTATTGGAGCATCCACCTTCTGAAGATCAGCAGATGGTGTCTGAAGCACAGCTGATCTTCAGAATATGGAACAAACAACAGTATTCAAAGACATACAAAATATGCACAAGGATGCATGACACAGAAAATTCCATAACAGAATGCATGAGTAGCATTCTAGAAGACATTCGTAACCTAGTAACAATCTATTCCACTACCACATATCCCCCTTCCTTGCAAAATACAAAAAGAATAAGTTCATGGCAAGAGATCATTTAAATAATACAAAATCATCAAATTTCTTTGGTAAGCGTTTCTGTCTCTTGGAAGTAGTCATCAAACCTGGGGAAGAAATCTGATTATCAATATGTACCTGAGATGACAAAGTAGAAGAAACAACAGGATCAATTACATTAACAGGTCCTATTCCTTTTTCCAAAACAACTAAGTCACTTGAACAATCCGGATCAGATGAACATGCATATGTTTTAGGAATAGATGCATTAACTTTAGTAACTTTTGAAATATTCCACCAAGAACCATTAATCAAAAGTACAGAAGTCTTACCAACTTTGAGGATAATAAAAACCTCTGAGAATTTAGATTGACCTTTTTTACTTTATTTGAGGCATTACAATTATGTTTAGCTCGTTTATCAATTGTATTTATTGATAGATTGGAATCAGAAGCTTTTGCCCATGAAAGAGAAAGTTCTTGTTGTGGTTTCCTGCCTTTTAACAAAAGGAAAGGTGAAAAATGTGTGGTACAATGTGAGGTACACAAATATTACCAAACCAAATCTGCTACATGAGCTTTCATATCAATATGAGCTTTGATGGTCAAATGAATTCCTTCAACTTAGGATTTGTTAAACCTTTCCACAAGGCCATGCATGCTAGGAGAATACAAAGCAGTTTTAATATGCTTAATATTAGCATTTTTAAGAAAAGAACTAAAAACATGTGAGGTAAATTGTGGACCACTATCAGAAACAAGAGTTGAAGGTAAACCTTCTTTTCTGAAAATTTCTTTAAGAAATTTAACCACAGATAAAGAATCTGTTTAAGTTACTGTCGGGGGGGATGGGTGGAAATGGAAACTAGGAGGCCGAAGTGTGGGTTGAATGGTAAGGTTTATTGAGGAATTTACATGGTGGGGTAGGAATTATTGAGAACAATAATACATTTAGTCCGATGGTTATGGAATCCTGTTGTAGGGATGGTCAGGTGGTCGCAAGATGGGTGGTCTTTGTCTTGTCAGCAGTTGTTCACTTCTTCATCCAGGTCTGGAGACAGCCACCCCGGTAGGCTCAAAGAAAAGAAAATAGCGGTCAGTGGACTCTGTGTATTCCTGGTATGGTTCACCATCACCACACCCGAAGTGCACTAATACAAAAACTCGAAAATAAGGCCTGAAAACACTCTTAGGCTCGAGGTGCCCGTTTTGAGCTTCCTTCTGAAAGGTACAAGGGTGGCTGAGTTCTGGGAAGTTCTCCACTTTATTCTACAGGCTGGAGGTTCCCTTGCATATACCTTATAAACAAACAAAATATCCTCTGCGAGATAACAATGCCGGGTTAGCTCTGTGGTGGTAGGGAATAGGGAAGATAGTGCCGGGGGGGGTTTACGACATGTGGAGTACCAAGTAATAGAGAGGAATGTGGCCTCCCCCGTTCAGCCTTTACCCGCAATTCCCTCCCTCCCCTCCCTGCAGACCCACTCACCACATCTGCCACAACTCTCCAGTGTTGCGGCGGCCTTTCAGCATCCTCCGGGGGCGTCCACTAGCTGTCCACGTCATCTCCGGCAGTACTTTCTCTGTCCTTCAACGTCTCTTGGAACTCCTTCTCCGCCCGCTGCTCCATCGGTTCCAACTACGCGGCTCACTCCATCTTCCCGCGTCCACTCCCATAAGGTCAGTTGTCCCGCCTCATCCTGTTAGCGCTTGCCTCCCCATTGGCTGTCCTTCCATTCTTTCTCCTCGGCTTCCTGTAGAGAGGAAGGAGGGTTTTCTGTTAACTCTTCGCAACCTGGGTCTAGGATCGGACAGAATACGGCCGAAAGGGGTGAGTCCTCGTCCTTCTCCTGTATCTTTCCCTCACAGTTACCCATTTATATTCCACCCATTTTGAAAAATAATCAATGGCTACAATAATATACCATTTTTGTGAAGAGATCCCTTCATAATGGCCCAGAATGTCAATCGCTATCCTAGTCCATGGAGTGTCAGGAAGTTCAACTTTCCCTACATCAGCATGTTGTGGTTTCAAAACTTTGTCAGAATCAGCACAGAGAGCACATTTTTCTAACAAAATCAATGACACAATTGTCTATATAAGGCCACCAAAATATATCTCTAACTTTTTTAATGGTGCTAGATTGACCCAAATGAGCAATAGAGAAGATTTTTTGTCTAAGAGTTTTTGGAGGAACAAGACAATCACCTTTTAAAATCAAATTTCCATTAATCAAGAGATCATCTCTGACTTTCCAAAAAACAGCAAGTTCTTTTGAAAGGTTTCTCTCAAGTGGCCAACCTTCGACAATATATTTATGTACCAAAGTAAGATCCTCATCTAAATCCATTGCTTTTGACCATTCTTCTTTTGAAATGAGCTGAGACATAGAAAGTACCATGTCATTAACCGATGCAACTACACATTCCTCAAAACATTCAGATTGATTGGGAACCTTCAAATCTGGTAACAATCTAGATAAACTATCAGCTTTCATATTTTGAGAACCTGGAATATAAATAATCTCAACGTTGTACTCATAGAGTTTTGCAAGTATGCAAACTAACCTGACTGATGCTCTCCCAACACCATTATTAGACAAAAAATAAATTAAAGGTTTTTGATCAGTTTTGAATTTGTAAAATTTTCCACTGCCTAAGAGCTACCTAAGGCTTCCCTTTCAATAGTAGAATATTTAGGCTCAGCAAGTGATAATGGTCTAGATGCAAAAGCAATGGTAACTTCATTTTTAGCTTTAATTTGGCTTAATACAGCACCAAGCCCAGTAGCGCTTGCATCAACAGTGATAATATTTGGGGCAGTTGGAGAAAAGGACGACAAAGGATTACAGTCAATAATAGCAGATTTAATAGCAGTGACAGCTTGGGAATGCTCATTGGTCCACAAGAACATGCATCCTTTTTTGAGCAATAATCTTAGTCGTAAAACTATGTCAGAAAACTTAGAAACAAACCTAGAATAATATTCGCATAATCCTAAGAGGGATTTAAGTTGGTCTTTGTCCTGAGGGTTGTTCATATTTTTAATAGACAAAAGGAGGTCTTCCTTTGGAAAAATACCCTTACCATTAATCATGTGTCCCAGATACTTAACTTCTGAAGAAAATAACTTGCACTTATCAAGACGAATAGTCATAACTCTATCATCCAACACAGATAAAACTTTGCCAAGAGTTTCTTGATGTCTTTCAACTGAGTCAGAAAAGATTAAAATATCGTCTTGAGGGAGGAGCCTAGCCTGCATCCATGATGGCCGCTTGATTCCTCGGCTCCGCCGATCCTTCCGTCTTCCTCCCGGCCCGCAACTCCTCCTGTTACCGATCCTGTTTCTGAATTGAACCCTCGGGACCGGGAGGCGATTCTGATTCCAGCGGTGTGTTTCTTTGCGCGCCCCCTGCGGTAGAAGTGCCGGGGCGCCCTCACCCCCTTTCCGGTGCTGGCTGAAGATGATTGGGTCTTTGTCTTGAGATGGCCGGCCATGTCTGCATTCTCATCGGACACTGAAGCGGGGCAGAGGCGACCGGCGGGAACAGCTGCTACGCTGTGTTTACCGCTGCGGGGATTTGCTTAGCTTTGCTCATCTTCGCGCTTGGGGAATATCGTGTTTAAAGTGCAACATTGTGTCTACGCTCCGATCTGCAGACGGCACTGATTGATCGCTTGTCCCCTCCAGCGTAGCGGTGGATGCCATATTGACCGCTGTGTCCCCGGCTTCTGTGCTTACTCCGGGCTGCTGCCGGTGAGATGTCCGTTTGCCCACGTTGCTCTGGCGCCGTGCATGGTGTCGGCATGGTTTGTGCTGCCCCTGTGCCCCCAGCAAGGTCATGTTATGCGGAACCCGGATTGGGCGACCAGCTGCGTGGCAATGATGGTGGAGACCAGCCTCGAGGACTGCAACACCTCCACGAGCCCCGCGTGCAGGGACCTGCTGCCCCTCTTCCTTCTACGGCACCGCTGCAGATTGGAGACATCCTGTGCGCCTTGGGTACTTTGAGGTCTGCTCTACAGGATACTGCCCGGGACTTAGGGGACCGGTTGGACGCTATTTCCCCCTACATGCCCCCTGTGGGAAGAGTTGGCTCTCGATTGCAGGACACTGTGCCACATCCTGTCCCCGATTGCTGTGGAGTGCCTACCCGGGTGTGCTCAGGGGCATTGAGGGTGCGTGAGCCTGACGACACTTCAGTGTTGATTGAAAAGGTGGTGAAGTGGTCTGAGGATGGTGGGTTTGTGCAATGGCCGGAGAGTCGTCCATGGACGCCATGTTTGACTATTCCTTTGTGTTCTACTGGCGACACTTACAACTTTCTTCTGAAGCGGATGCTACTGCTTTGGCCGGCTGATTTCGGTGGACTGTTACAGTGCGTTGTCCCCCTTTCTGTCGTTGTCGCACGCATGGCTTTGGAATGGACAGACTTTGTTGGACAGCGTCCTACTCTGCTGGGGTCACTCCGTTTGCTTATCCCATTCAAGATGGCTACCGTGCAGCTGGACCACGTTGATACCCCTGATCGCAGGGGCCAGGGTTGAGGACGTTCCCCCTATCATTGACTGCGGTAGCGTATACTGCTGGGGCTGCAGGGGATAGACGGTGGAGTTGAATATTGTTTCCTTGGTTCGGGGATCCGGGGATGGGCGGCCGAGGATTTACATGCTGATTGTTTTGAGTCTATGTGTATGGCCCTCCTACGATCTTATGTGATATCTTTTTTCTTCCCTTTTTTCTTTATCTGTATTTCGGGTACTCTTTTTGGAGCGACAGACACACTGCTAGGGGGGGGGTAGGCCGTAGCCTCTGCATGCGTGTAGGGTGGGGGTAGGGGGGTGGGGTTTTTATTTTGTCCGTTTCAGTTTCTATGGGCCTTCTTTTTCTCTTACTTTTGGTTCTCTTTTCCTTTTCTGTTTCTTTCTTGGGTCAGTAGGGTGGCTCGGTGCGCGGGGGGCGGCGACTGGCATGCAACATATTTTGTTCTTATTATCCTGTCGTACTATTCTCATGCCGCTAGTCTGATTATGTTTTCTGTCGCTCGGATTTCTTCTGGTTGACGTTGCCCTCTTATGTCATTGGTGGATTGTTGGAACTCTGATCCTTCCTATTGTTTATATTTTGGAATATACTAAAACTTTAAAAATTAACCTTCACTTCTCCTGTCTCTCGGTAGTGCGAAGATACCCAGTGTAACCCAGGCTGATTGCTATTTTATGTTCAGATGCTATCGAGTTGTCGCTTTGTTTGCTAACTTGCTTCAACATGTGTCGTGGCCGCCGGATGGTTGTAGGCCCGTATTTGTTTTGTTGCTAATGTGCAATAAAGGTTTAAAAAAAAATATATATATCGTCTTGAAATGCAACCACGCCATCAGTGTTTCCAAACAAACAGTTCATTAACCTTGGAAACAATGAGGCAGCAGATGAAAGCCCAAAAGGCCTTCTAATATATCTAAAAGTGCCATCAGGTGTGATAAAGGTGGTAATGTTTCTAGAGTCCTCAGTCAGCTTCACCTGATGGTATGCAGATTTGAGATCTACGGTACTAAATAATTTTGCACCATCTAGTTTTGCTAACAAATCTTGTACCTTGGGCAGGTGATGACATTCCATGACAATTTGTTTATTTACAGACCTCAAATCTGTGCACATCCTAAGTTCTCCATTCCGTTTTTTAACTAAAACTATGTGAGAAACCCATTCTGATGCATTAACAGGTTCAATAACCCCATCTGTCCATAGTTTTTTTATCATATTAGTTAATTCACTCCTAACCGATGAAGGAACATTTCTTAACTTATGCTTTGAAGGTACAGCATTTTTTTAAAAACAATTCTGTGAGAAAATCCTTTAACTTTTCCTAGCTCCTTTTTAAAAAAATGTTTATGTCTATCAAGAAGTTTTTGCACAATATTGTCATAGTCTTTATATTCATTTTTAACCATCTGCAAGTCCTCAACGAAACATACTTGTGTTTTTGCATTTGGGGCGCAAAGTAATATTAAATCTTCTTTGATGTTTCCAACCTAATACCTGTAACCCAGCAACAGCAACATAAACTTTCCCACAAATGGTTTTTTGTTTGAAGGTAATGTCAGAAAAAATTATCCTAACATTTCAATTTCTTTGCCACCAAAAACTTAAACACAAATATCATTAGGTTCCAAAGTTTTATTTTCCCATGACTTATAAAAGAAAGAATCAGAAATAATTGTATAGGGAGAACCCGAATCTGCCATGACCTCTATATCTTTACCCTCAACAGAAATGATGCACATGGGAGGCACATAAGGTTCCGAGTCAATGTCATTATCTATGTGAGAAACTTGACCTAACCTATGAGTTTCTATAATAGAAATAATACTATTCTCAAAAGTAAGTTCGGTAGGCACTTCTTCAACATCTATATCAGATAAAGTAGCTACTCTCCTAACAGATTGACAATATGTTCCAAAATGACATATTTTCTTAAAACACTCTTTACCCCTAGCTGGACAATGTCTGAATTGAAATGAGTGTGACTTGGAACCACAACGATTACAAAATAGCTTACCAGAATTAGAGTATTGCTTAACAGTATGTGACATAGTAGAAGTGGTAGTACCTTTAGGAACAGTTTTGTTTTTAATAGTAGTGGATTTAGCATTTGAGTCTTTTAAATTAACAGCTGCAACACCTGTAGCGATTTTATCAACATTCATAGTATTAAAGGAAATAATAGACCGTTCAACGCTTTTCGCAATTTGAATAGTTTCTTGTAAAGATGGATTACATTGCCTTAAAAGTTGCTTTTGAATCTTTTTATTGGAGCAACAAATAATTAATTGATCTCGAATATACTTATCTATTTGATCCCCAAAATCACATTCAGCAGCTAAAACTCTAAGACACTCGACATAAGTATCCACAGGTTCATTAAGCAATTGATGTATAGTATAGAAATTATACCTCTCCATAACAATATGAGGTTGTTCAGTAAACCTTTTTTTAAGTCTATCTATTGCCTCAGAAAAGCAATCATAATCACCACTCTCCATCCCAGCTGGAGTAGGAGATGGTGGTAAATGTGCAAAAGCATCTTCAGCATGACCACCTAAAGTATCTAGCTCCTTCGCTGTGGCGGCTATTCCGCCGCAGCGCTAACGGTCGCGGGCGGGCGCGCGGCTCACCCGCGCTGGTGACAGAACCGTTCCGTCACGGCTCGCGGGTGAGCTGTGCTTGTGACGGAACGGTTCCGTCACGGCCCCCGCCCGCTTAATTAAACCCGCCGCGCAGGCGCGGCGGCCGGGCCGTGACGGAACCGTTCCGTCACCAGCACAGCCCACCCGAGGGGCGTGACGGAACGGTTCCGTCAGCAGCATCGAAGGTGTTAAAAGAATAGCTTTTTTCCTTTTGGCACTAAAACTTTCCCCATTAATGGCTAGTAAATAATGATCAAATTGTCTGTGCCATTTTTCCCATTTCATGCTAGGTTGATTTGGACACGAATAAAAAGGAGGTGAGGAGTTCCACACACAGTACTCATGGAAAATAAACATATAACGAATACAATAATAATACAAATCTTATATTGTTGTATTGTTGCTATAATACATAAACATTTAAAGTGAATTAGTAAAATCTACAAATACTAGTAAAACAGGCATCCAAAAAACTCAACACGAGTTGTCTGCGTAGAAAATAAATGATCGTAAACCTGGTTACCAAGGTAACAAAGTAATACACAAAAAGGCCGCCAAGAACGTGAGGAAGCTGTTCGTAAGCGTGATGACGTTGATTGTGAAGCAATGAGGTATGTGCGTCACCGAAACACGCAAGAGAAGACAGGATGTTCTTCCTCGATCTTCGGCACTGGAATTAAGGACTCGAAGCAAAACAGGAAACAAATGCAGCAGAATTCGAACCCTTGAAAGTTCGACTGTAATCAGAGGTGAGGTCCGTTGATGAAATACAAAGATAAACAGCCCGGCTGCCTTTTAAACCAGTATTGCTTTCAGCACAACAAAATGCCCAAATAGCATAGAGCGGTCAAAATTGCACAGTTCACTGACACAGAAACAATCTCTTTGACACAGAAATGTAAATCTTTCTGTAGATTGTTCATAGATTGTTCCTATCTCCGTACAAGACCACGAGTGTTCAAAGTACAAAGCGCGCGGACTGCACACGCGAAAACACTCTCTGTGATCTCCGCACAGTACAATGAGTATCCAAAAGTGAAACGTGACGAAACAAACACTTTCGGTGAACAGGCAAACAAATCCAGGAAAATCCGGGCCAAATTAAAATATCATGCAAATGAATATATTCGGAGTACACTGCAGGAAATTGAGATAGAATCAGGAATTTCTTCTTGCTTGAAAAATCCAAATATGCCAACAGGTTCCTGCTCGATAAATCCAAGGCTGCAGGAAAACTGCGAATTTCCCCCAAAATGTATAAAGCAAATGATCTGTGGATGCTCCAGAACAAAGCAAAATCCCATCATTGTCGCCAATATGTAGTAGTCAGTTACATATATATAAATCCACAAGGAATCCAGAAGAAGTTGCAGAAAAGTTCATTGGAGCATCCACCTTCTGAAGATCAGCAGTGTAACTGAAGCTCAGCTGATCTTCAGAATATGGAACAAACAACAGTATTCAAAGACATACAAAAATATGCACAAGGATGCATGACACAGAAGAGTCCATAACAGAATGCATGAGTAGCATTCTATAAGACCTTCTTAACCTAGTAACAATCTATTCTACTACCACACAAAGGAGTACTGTCAAAACTTGCGATTGACCACAAGCTGTTACTCCACCTTTTATTTATACCCATCAAGCTGCGTCCTGCTCTCCGGTTGTGGAAAACTATACAATGTATATGTAGTAGAGGCCTGGTGGAACTCTACATCCCTTCCAACTTTTATCATACAAAACAATCTAGAATGTCCTTTCTGGAACACAACAAATATAGTCTATCAGCCCCTGGCTTGGTACAGTGTAGTGTTGGAGTCCATACTTCTGGCTCCGGCCACTCGACTCCTGACTTCGGGCGTGCCTGTGTCCACATTTACCAGACCAGCATAATTCTTGGGGCCCACAGCACTTGGCATGGCCTCAGCACATTCTTGCTCCTCTTGCGCCAGGCCCTGCTGGGGACTGCACACCTCAGTGTCCACCTCCAGCACTCCAATAGTCGCTCCGGTGCTGTCACCCTGGCCCTTTGCCTGGCATCCTATACGCTTGAACCAGGAAACATACCTGGCTACAGTGGAATTTCCCCTTTGAACAGTGACCGTCATTCCTTGAATGTTGATGATTCCCCACACTTGCCTCTCAAATGAAGTGCAGAATTTCCACCCTTGATGTCGGTCCTGCATGATCACCTTGTCTTCCACCACCAGATCAGGGACCACTACCAAATGATCATTTGTGGCCTATCTCTTCTCCTGAGTGGCCTGTATATCAGTGATGGTAGGGCCCCACTTGGCCCCATCAGGATGACATCCTAGGTGGGACTTTGCATTAACAGATCTCTAGGAGCACTCCTCTTGGTACTGTGAGGCATTTGCAGGTGAGCTCTCAGGAGTAGGTGTAGACACCACATCTTCTCCTTGCTCCACTCTAATGCATAGGACTCTGTTTAGCATGCGCATAAAGTGCTCTGGGTCCCCATTGGCCTGTTCTCACTGCGAGGTCACTTTCCGGTGACTGATGTTGAGGCTAAGCAGGTACAATTGAACTCCTGCCCCTGGAACAGGGGTCCATCATCAGTCTTGATCTCCTCTGGAATCCCTAGCAATGCAAAAATATTCTCCAGTGTGGGCTTCATGTTTGAAAAAGCAGTGGAGACCACTGACAACAGGATGCTTGGTGTGGCAGTCTAACATCATAGCCATAAGACATTCATCCGGAACACTGCCAAAGCCCATGCTAACCCAGGACCATGACGGCAGACATGGTTCGTTGTGATGAACAAAGCAGGTGAGGGTTCTCCACTTGTAATGGTGCTGGAGTGGCAGCCTCGGACTATGTTGTCCACCCGCATGTCCATGCAGGGGAAGCATACTTGTTCCTTAGCCATGCTTTGGTCTTCACTATGCCTTGGTGGGACTGTTCAATGATTCTTGTCCACAAGCTTTTTGGTATTCCGATCTGTCTACCACACAAAAGTAGACTTTCTTCACTATTACTCAGCTCATCCCTGGCCCTCCAGATCTGGCTTATTGTTGCCTGTTCATCGACTGTCAATGCCTTTGCACCATCCAAGAAGTGATGCTACTGCCTCTTACGGAGTGCCTCTTTTACTTTTGATACGCTCATTTCTTGCTCTTTGGTCTCCTAGATCTCTTGAAGCGAAACCGCCCGAGGGCAGGCGTCCCATACCACCATCCTCTCAAACTCCTCGCCCCCTTTATCTTCATTGATCTCCCTAGAGCCCGCCTCTGCTTGTGGGTGCCTTGATAGGTAATCCTCCAGTTGTTCAACCCCGGGTGGCATACAATCTCAAATGGGTAGGACTGGAGCTACATGACCCCTGTTTCGATGTGAGGGAGCCAATTCCTGACCCAAAACTGCTGCCCGCACATGTATGAATGAAAATGGCAGCAAGCCAACTGGATCGTAAGGCTTTGCACTCAATCTACGCATATCTGGTCTCTGTATCTGTCAGCACCCTGCCCGCATAGGCAATGTGGAGCCATGACAACCATTCTTTTTTTGTAGTATGGTACAATGCCCGACGTGACTCACTTCCACTACCAGCTTTGTTTGGTGCCTTGGACTAAAGTACATCATGGTGACGTCCTGTGTCAGAGTACCATTAGCCTCACTGTAGACAATGTGTAGTTTTACCTTCAGGTCTTTAAACCTTCCCAGCCCCATGAACAGCTGTGGAAATTCTTGTAGGATGTCTGCTGTATGGGAGTCATGGACCTTGCTAGCAAAAAAAACCAGCCCCTGGTCTTCGGCAGTGTGGCATCCAAGGAGAGTGTCTGTGTCACCTCTGGTCCTGGTCACATAAAATCGACCCTGCGTCAACTTCCCTTCACTCTTCACCATAATCTCTATGACTCCTCTCAGAGGCAATTGCTCGGTGCCCCCATAGATGTATATTCATACTTTGGTTTTTGCTAGCCTCTGTCGCAGCCTGATCCTGCCAATTTGGGCTGAGTCCATGACATTTATGGAGGTGCCTGTGTCAATCAGCACTTTGATCTGGGTACCTTGATGTCAACTGTACACATCAGTGGGGGCCATTCGCGGTTACCTTCTTTGCCGAGGAACTAGACTGTGAACACCTCATCATCATTGGGAAGAGCGGCGGAACCAGGCCAGTTTGAGGAACCTCCAGCTTCCTCATCTTCCAGTGACAGTTGTCGCAGGGTCAACCTCCCTCACACCTTGCCCACTACTCCGGCACACCTTGGCAAAGGGATTCATGCACCAGCACATTGAGCATGCTTTCCCTTGGGCATACGTTGGGTGTCCGGTGCGTCAGGTTGCAGTTGCCACACCCCTTCTTGGGCAGCTCGGGTGTGTTAGTGGGGTGATATCGAGGTGGTATAGGAAGCTGGCTCTGTATATACTATACCAAAGTGAGGTATAGTGTGCACAGAGTCTATTGGAACCCCAAAGGTAGGCAGAGGTAAAATTAGATAGAACCTTACTCTCTATTTGTGGTAGTGTGGTGTAGTGAAGGCAGGGCCTTACTTGCGCACATTGCTATGTTATCATAGGCTTATTAGAAGTTTAAATGCCATTTTACCTTTTTGCTGCTTTTGCACACAACACTATATGTAACTGTTGTTGTAAGTTAGGCTGCATGAATTGCTTCACATGAGAATGGCTTGTTTTGAACGTCACTAGACTTACAGCTCGTCCCTAGTCTGCACAGTGAGTACTGAAATTCTGGCGTCTTTAATATTGCACTGCATACATGATTTTGGGCACTCTGAAGAAAATCCGTTTCCAGAGAGACAGAGAGCTAATGCAGATCCTGATGTGATTCACTTCTGCTGATCTTGGAGGCATGGGGTTCACCATTCAAGCCTAAGAGACCTTCTAATATTATATAAAAAATAGAGCCTAGCTAGGGAGTGTGGCATACAAGGCACTATAGTATATATTTCCACCATCAGTATAATATGATTTCTCCTTTTGTGTTTTATGGAATTGTAACAATGCTGATCGTATTATTTTTAATCATATGCCTGCTTATGCTCGCAAAAATACTGCATCTTAGAGCACGTCGTTAAAATAAACATTTTAAACTTTACTGTGTCTCTTATTTACCCATGTTGTGGACTGGTATGAGAATATAATGAAAGAGTGTTCTTGATTTCCACCATTCCTGAGAGTAACCTAAGTCGCATGTTCTGGGTTGTCTAATCATTGGTACCTTGGCCATAGGACAAAGAGCTAATGTGACACTGATGCTAGTTGGTTAGGGTGTTCTAGATACTGAGGTGAGTTTTTTGGTCCACCACAATTCACTGAGGTCCTGGGTCTCTGTGCACAGTTCTGTGTCTGAGCAGAATCCCTGCAACATGATGAACCTAACATAGTGGTCTTATTTTTGAGACACTCGAGTAGTACTTATTACAGTCCACGACACCTTCACTATTGTTTCCGGTTGACAGTGGTGACGGATTAACCTTCCTGTATATACATAGGTTTATTCAAGCTTGATAATTTAAAAAGGTTTGTACTTTGAGTTACTACCCTTTGTGCTACACTTCTTTTGATTGTATTTCACTCCTGGGGCCTAATGGGTGACGTTGTAATACCCCAAAATAGTAGGGTGGCCGTCCGCAATAATTTGCTGACGTTTGGTGTCACTGTGGATGGCATGGTGGTAGTTTTCGTGGTGTGTGCTGAAGCGGCATACCCGTTTGAGCTTTTCTACTCATGGGTTCCCTTTCCTGCTATCAATGCGGATACTGGTCTGTTTCACATTTATAGTCCCACTGCCGTGCCTCTTAACTATATGCCATATAGGTAGGAGAAGTGTGGCTCAGGGGTTAGAGGCGGCAGACCCGGAAGCTGAGATCGGGCCTGGACCAGGGTTCATTTCCCCGCCTCGGCAGGTCTTGGGCTAAAAATTCCACGGACTCGATAATTCTCGCTCCGGTGCCTTCTCGACTCACGGGTTCACACTCTGCGACTCTGGGCAATAGCTTGCTTAATCTCCACAACGGCCCCTCGCGGCGGGATGCCTGACTTTCACCTTGTGGATACCCGCTGGGGCTATCACACAGGGGAATATCAGGACGGGTTCCCTAAGCAAGCGCCGGGACACCCACTGCGGTAGCTGTGCGCTATATAAGCTCAACTACATAAGCTCAACTACATATAGGACACTGGAGATTCCAATTTGAGCTTGGCAGCATTAAGTTTGGTTTAATGGCGCCCTTCCCCAATCGGTACGGCGGTTCGGTTGGGCCCTTTTTCAATTCCCGGGCCATGTGGCCGGTTTTGGACGGTTACACGCCGTCACTATTGATGAGTTGCGTGTGCTCTATACCTCTTTGGTTGTAGTGCACCAGGCTTTTGTGCAATACATTTCCCGCCACGACCAGGCGGGGCCACCTGGCGCTGCGGTGCAACCCGCTGGTTATGCCGGGATGAAAATTAATCCCGTCATGGTTAATTCGTTCATGGGCAAGGTAAGGATGATTTGCCTTTCAGGCTTGCTGAGAAATTTGACCAGCTGGAAGTAGTATTTCCTTATACATCTCCAGTTGAGAAACACAGGATTCTAACAATAAGTTTGCAGAAAGACTTAATACCGGAGGTTCCTGATTGTGAGACCTGGGGTAAGATATTTGCGACAGTCTATACAAAGTGCTTTGGCTATGGCTGTCCTGACCTCCGACATTAAGCGTGTCCAGGATGAACACGGAGCGGAGGCGGCTGTTGAATTGGGAATGAGACTCGTTGGGGCGTTTGAGGTTGTATCTGATCTCGTCCTTGCTAATGTCAAGGGAGAAGCGGTAAACTTCCAAGTGTCTAATGCCCTGCGCGCAGTCCCCGATGCCGATAAGCCCCGGCAGTTACCGAAAATCATTGCGGAGGCTTATAAAACGATTGGCCGCAATAGTTTGGGTGTTAAGCCTTTTGCTAAGACCGCAGCACAGAAGCAAACTAAGGTGGCGAGTTCTGAAAAGGATGAACGGCCCACTTTTCCAAAACAGACTTGGAATAAGAATAAAAAACAGGGGAAGAAGCAGCAGAAATAGAGGTCACGTCCTTCTTTGCCAATACCTGAGTCTACTGAGTGCACATATGATTTGCACGACCGCGCTAATGGTAAGTCACCTGTTCGTTTTCAGTTTCCTGATCAAGGTTGTCCTCGCTCTTTGCAAGATTCATCGGTCTCACCCACCGGTGGAGGAGACCGCGGCAGAGGTCGGGTTGCCCAGCAAACCAGAGAGCGGCCCGCAAGGCCAACGGTAAAGGCAAGCAAGACAACTCTACGCGTCAAAGACCCCAGTTTCAGAAGAAGAAAGTTGTTGGTTAAACAGCGAGGTATGCCACGGATAGTGAGAACGCAGCTTCGGAATCTGACATGGGCGCTGTTGCTGTTAGGCAGCGCAGCGAAAATTACAGTAGTGCGGGAAGCATTGCGTCCATTTCTGAAGGTGACAGCAACTGACACGTTTGTTGCTGTTGAGACAGCTGATACTAGAGGTGACATACAACGTACTATAAAAGGGGTATTTTGGGAACATCTGACTAATATCTATGACATTTTGTTAGCGGAGGCTGATTGGCCTCCACCCTTCGTTCTATCCTCTCACAAGGGGAGGAGGTAATCCTCCCTGCTTTCACGCACACAGTGTCGAAGGAGCAGGTCCTGAATTTTGCGGAGGAGTGGGCTAAGGTGCTTGCACCGCCGTTGTACCGTACTCAGTGTGGATGGGAAAATTTTTCCCCCAGACATGAGATACCATTACGGTCTATACCACAGCCTCAGCCCCAATATCCCATGCGACGTGAAGGGAAAGCTCCAGAGGCAGAAATCCTTGAACAATTGATATAAAAAATAGAGCCTAGCTAGGGAGTGTGGCATACAAGGCACTATAGTATATATTTCCACCATCAGTATAATATGATTTCTCCTTTTGTGTTTGAAAAGGTGTGATTGAAACGTTTGTGTCTCCGATGAATAATCCTCTTTTTACTATGAATAAGCCTGATGGCTCGTACTGTTTGGTATTGGATTACCGGCACTTGAACTCTCATTGTCGACCTGCGCGGTACAAAATACTCACAGTTCCGCCCTTGTGGATAGTCTTGTGCGTAAGCGTTTTAAAACCACACTTGACATATCGAATGGCTTTTTTAGCCCTAACCTGTCCCCTATTAGTAGTCAATGGACAGCTTTCACCTGTGGCGGTAAACAAAAACAGTTCCTAAGATTAGCTATGGACTATAAGAACAGTCCAAGCATCTTTGCCATCCGCATAGTGTCTCTTTTGGAGAGATTCGACCCTGATGCGTGTTCGTATGTTAATGACATTTATCTCACAGACAACAAATTATGGCTGCATCTGTGTCACGTTGACCGCATCATTTTCATGTTTGCGGACTTCAGTTACATATTTAACTTTGCTAAATCACACATTGCAGAGTACACAGTGTTGTTCCTGGGCTATGAGCTCAACAATTAAGGTCAAGGTTTAGCACCTCACTTCCTGGAGAAATGCGCACACCTGCGCACTCCAACAACTCTGAAAAAACTACAATCTTTGCTGGTTTTTCATTTGACACTGACTCATTACATCAAAGTCCCCATCGAAAATTTCAATTTTTGCTGTATGGTTTAAGAAACATTTTTTGATACCCCCTTGGACTTACATTTGGCTAGTGCTTTTTAAAATTTTTGTATTCATGTCAATTCGATTTGTGGTGTATTTTTTCTGTTTTGTAAATGGACATTATGTTAAAGAAAGAACTTCAATTAGACTTATTGATGGAACTTTGGCACCCCACTCCTCATCTCACATCATCTCGCATCATGAAGAGGGACCAGACTTTTGTTAACATCACAGCTTGGCCCGTTTTAGATGGGATTGTATGGGATGCTGTCAAATTTCGAATCCACGGCACCACAGAGGTTATTAATGTCCCCAATGTACTACGTGTTTCAATGGGGGATGTGGATAAACAAAATATACACTCTGATGACTGGGATGTGCAGGCCGTAGAGGCTCTGTTTTCTAATTTGAAATATTATGCTGCCTTTGATGCTGAAGATTTGTATTTAGACTCAGCAAATTACGCTGAGTTATTTTGTTACCAACATTATGGAAACCATTTTCCGCAAAAAGCAAACACATTTAGAAATGTGGTTAATTACACACAGTGGGAACATTGTCTGGCTCCCATTGAAGGCAGCTCAAAAGCTCTTTGGAAAAAGTTTACGTATTTTAATTTTATTTGAAAATGGCTGGCAAGTCCTCTTCCAAAGTTAGACTTACCCACAAGAAATTACTATATTCTAAGTCCTTTCTTTTTTGAAAATCTATTTTATTGTTTTCAAAGCAATCTGTGGCTTAAATTACATGTTTTACATATTCACATAATACTATCAATATACATTCCCATATTAACAAATTAAGTCTGTTGTCGTTACATATCTTTCCGATATGATGCATTTCTCCACACTTGTCTTCTAGGTTCATTCGGACACCTACTTTATTGTTCCCCCTCTGAACTTTCTTCATCAAGGTCTGTGGGTGTCTCATAAATACCTCCCCTGATTTTATTCCAGGCCCCCCATACCTTGCTCCATTTCTGGGGCAGCCCCGATTAATAAACACTGACCTCTCCGCCATTATGGCCATGTCAATGTCTTTACACCACGCTGCTAGAGATGGTACCTCTGCCACCCCCCATGCCTGCGCTATGTTCCGCTTAGCTACCATCAGCCCCATCGTTACCCAAGCTTGCGCCTGATGCGAGAGGTCATTCGGCTCCCAGATATTTAGCAGACACTTTCGTGGTTCTGGGAATACGGACACCCCCTCCGTCTGTGACACCGTTCTCATTTTTTTTTCCAGTAGTCAGCTACCTTGGGGCACTGCCACACTGTATGATAGAATGTCCCTTCTTCCCCACATCCTCTAAGGCAATAGGGATGATGTGCTCTGCCCATCTTGCTTAGTGTGTATCTATTGTGGTATAAGCAGTGTAGTACTTTGAGCTGTACTAGTCTGAGTCTAGAGGGTATTCCCAACCTCCTTAGGCGAGGCCAACGCCTCCTGCCATTCCGTTTCATCAAGGTCCCCCACCTCACGCGCCCACTTTTCCTTGAGAGAGACTGTGGGATTAGGCAGATTATTAATGAGTTTACGGTATGTGAACGATGTGGCTCGCTTTTGCATATAGTCCGTTAGCAGCCTATCCTCCATTGGGGGGGCCTCAGGCGCTTCTGTGCCTTCTGGCAAAGCTGCAAGCAGCACGTGTCGAATCTGCGTGTATCGGAAAATTTCAGTCGGAGCTAGCTCGTACTGCTGTTGAAGCCGATCAAACGGGAGCACCTTCCTCTTTTCCCACAGATCCCCCACTGTGGAGATACCCGATAGCATCCCACTGTTCAAAGCCCTTGCTGTTTCTAAGGTTTCCCAATTGTTTAGTGTCCCAGAGCAGGGTGAGCTGGGTGATGACTCCCTGCCATCCCAACCGTGCCTGCGCTGCATGCCATATCGCAATTGTGTGTTTTGTGGGACCTATCCGTTTTGGAATTTGAACTTTATTATAAAGTGCAGACAGCATACTTCCTGATCCCAGCTGAAACCTGTCTGCCTTGAATGCGGGGTCCGCTTGTGAGGTGTGTATCCACTGATTGATGACTTTAAGGTGTGCTGCCCAGTAGAACAGCTGGACATTAGGGAGTGCTATTCCGCCATCATACCATCCTCGGTTCAGTTTTACCTGTGCTATACGTGCCGGCTTGGCACCCCATAGCATTGTGGACACCTGGGCCGCAATCTGTTCAAAGTATTTCGGAGGTACAGGGAATGGCGCGTTCTCCAGAGCATAAAGGAGCCTGGGTAACCCCATCATCTTGTATAGCACCGCCTTCCCCAACAAGGTCAATGGGAGTGATTCCCAGTGGATCACATCTCTTTTCAAACGTTCCATTGGAGGCGCCAGGCTTTTAGAAAAAAAAACCTAAGTCCTTTCTTGACCAATTAGCAGTATGGGGCTTTGAATTGGGGAAAGATACTACTGATCTTAAATCTGTTTGGGGTTCAAGCCACTGAGGCTTTGCATCGTGCATGTCTCATCCAGGACCATATGTTGTTTTTGAATTCGACTATTTCACAAACAACCTGCTTTGGATTGGCTATGTCTAAAAAATTAAATGCTCCCTCTCTTCCTGATTTGAGAGAATACCCTACATGGTATAATCACACCGATTTGTCACTTAGTGAATTGCAGTCTCTGTTGCTGAATTAGTCTTTTAACATTTCCAGTTTTGATTCCCAAGGTTGGTTGTTATGGCAAAAAAGTTCTTATTTATGCCAACATTGTTTTCAGGGTCTGTCCCCTGGCTATACACAGGTGAGGGTGGATCCCCGTTTTCAAAGTGATCATTCTGTTTCTACCTATTCAGTATACAAGTTATGTCAGAACTGACTCAAAAATTCCACCTTAGCATCAGTTAAACTCCATCTGTCCAAATTTGTCAGGATCCGCACCTGAGTTCGCCCAGGAATTTTGCACCTACCTAAAACTACAACTCCCAGAAGGCCATGAGAGGATAGGCGAGTGGTTTTAACAATGCACGGCGCTCATGCAAGCGTGCGTAATACTGAGTGCCGAAGTTTGTTCCATCCGGAGGTTGCTGTGCAGAGAGGCCGGTTTTGAAAGCTGTTTCCAGACCCCAAGCTTGGTGAGTTAATGCAGCAGAGAGGCGGCGGTGGACGAGATCACCGCGGACACTGATGCTCATATGTTTTGGGGCAAGTTTTCCTTAGTATTGTTCGTTCTGTGAAAATAAATACTTGTAGCGCGGCTGCGCTTTTGATCAACGCTTTGTGGAATCAATAGTCGGAGTAGACGGCGGTGAAGTAACCGCGGACGCCCAGGCTCAAGGCACCATATTATTTTCCTTCGAAGGATAACCTATTTAGCGCTTGTTGCGTGGAACTTGGGAATTAGTTTCTCGGACAGAGTAGGCGGCGGTTGTACAAATACCGTGGAGGCCTTTTCTCTTATATTTTTGTGGAGCTAGCTGCAAGGGCGGCGGTGAAGTAACCGCGTGTCAGGGGGTGCCTGTCAGCCAGGGGTGGGGTGAGGACTTTAACGCCTGTTCCTTTCTGCCCCGAGTGCAGGACGGCCACGGTCCCTTTAATGCTGCTTGGACCTTCCCGGAGGTGGGAACTCCGCCGGTGATGTTATCAGCCATCCTCCTATCGGGAGCAAAGGAGGAGCTGCCGGAGAAGGTGTGGAGAAGGAGTCGTCCAGTGTGGCTACAGAGGAGTTCAGCACAGAGGATTCAGGATTTGCACAGCCCCAGGAGCAGAGAAAGCCAGGAGGCCAACGAGACCACGAGCCGCCCCGCCCCGCTTCAGGAGATGTGTGGCTCCACAAGGTACGGGCCCGATTAAGGGGACTCGTCTTTGCACGAGGAGGGTCACGGGACAGGTCTGCGTGTTGATTGCCAGAAGCTGCATACCTTCACCTTCGAGTACACATAAAAGCGCCTTTGTAAATATCGACGTGCTGTGGTGGCAGTCCCTGGTGATCCCCTCACTCCCCGCCCCCCTTCTTTCAGACCCGGAACTCCGGTGTAATCAGTAACCCAGAGTTTTTGTTTTATTTCTCTTCTTTCGAGTGCCTTTACGGACCCCTGACGTCAAAGGACCTAAAAGGCCAGGACCCTGGAAGAAAGACAAGTTGCGAGCGACCATACCACCAGCCCTGCCTATCTCAGGACCAAAACGGTTCTCTGTTTGCTATGCTTTAAGCGCTGGACAATTTGTGCTACTAAATAAAAGTGCACCCCCTTTCAAAACATACCTGAGTGGTGGTACATATCGTTTACGGTTCTTCCCGCCCAGTCCCATTCATCACACCGCAGTTTGCCTTTGACCTGTTACATTTGTCCGAACCCATTCTATAGGAAATAAGGTCTAAGGCGGTGGTATACTACACCGTGGAAGCCCCGCCTTGGTTTCCTATTTTTCTTTTGCCTCAAGCCATAAGGGATGCATTTATTTCATTCTGGATTGTACCTGCAGTAAGAAATTACATTCCTGGCATTTCTTTATTTCATTTTCTTTTGAGGACATTTCCCCCCATAGAACCGGTGAGCTAGTATGCATAGTATAAGAGCTATATAAGTTGAATGTCTTCTTTGAATGTGTTCCACATTAACTCCTGTTCTTTTGGGTAATAGATCATATCTTTTGGAGTGCTCTGTTATGATGGAAGGTCCAAATAGAGTATGCTGATCCAATCGATATGTGAGGTATGCAACATCCTTTAGCGAGATCTATTGAGAGTAGTTTGTAAGTGAGCTGTGTTTTTGATCTTGTTACTTTCTTGTTCCAGGTTCTCATCCCCGCTGTCCCTACCCTTTCCTATTCCTCACCTGATAACCTTAACACTCTGTTAACTATCAGTCAGAGTTTGGGGATGTCGGGAGGTAGACCCATATATGCATCATCCAGATCCTGAGGAGTGCTGATTCTGACAGAATTACGCACCCACGAAAGGACACTCTTCCTGATCTGGGTGTTCCGAAAATATGGCGTCTATCGAGGATGTAGTCCAAGCTCTAGCCTTAGTACAGCAAGAACTAGCAGCTTCTAGATTAGAGACTGCAGCTTTGAGAGACAGAGTTGATAAGCCATCTAGAAATCCGTTTGATGTGAACATCACCAGTAACCCACAAATACAGGTGACAGTTCCGCCACCTATACCCTTAGTCAATCCTGAAAGGTATGCAGGGGACCCTAGGAAGATATAGGTTTTCTTGACGCAGATAATGCTCCATTTTTCCTGTAAGCCTTCATCTTCCCCGAATCACCATTCCAGGGTGGCCTTTGCTATATCATACCTTATAGGGGACGCAGCTAATTGGGCGGTTCCTTTGGTCTGAAACAATGATCCTGTGTTGTCTGACTGGGACGCGTTCCGAACCACATTTGAAAGAGTCTTCGATAGCAGAGAGTGAAGGATATTCTGAGTTAGGAACACTGGCAATTTACTCAATAGTGTTAGGGGATCAAGCGGAAAACTTTCTGTTGAAGTTTACAGAGTATAGTTATTTTAAGAGAATTAAATTCAAAACGGCTATGGCCGCTTATAAGATTTGGTTTTCCTTTTCGAAAAAATTTGGCATCGGACGATACAATGCCTATACTAGGATGAGTAATAATCAACATTTTCCTGGTGATATATTTTCAGGGACAGTGTTTTTTCGGATTGGGGTAACCAAGGGATTTCCCAATTGGGTGATCTGATAGGAGCACAGGGGGTGATGCAGTTTAATAATTTACAAGCAATATACGGGCTGGATACTAACCATTACTTTAAATATTAGCAAATTAGAAGTTTTATTTTGACAAAAACTGGAGGGCTGACGGTATTTGCAACAAATTCAATTTTGGACACTATACAGGCCGGTACAGATTGTACAATTAAAAGATTTTATTCAGAATTAAGAGTATCAACCAGATGATATGGAAAAATATGAAGGCAGATGGATACAAAAAGTGGGTATAGAGAAGAAAAGCTTCTATAGATCTTTGGAACTAGGACAGAAATTACTATGCTCAGCATCACTCCAGGCACAGCACTTTAAAACTCTGTATTTTCTGTATTAGACTCCATCCAGGTTGGCGCAGTGGGGAGGAGTAGCTGGCATTACGTGTCCGAGATGTGACAGTACTCAGGCTGATTTAGTCCATATGTTTGCTGCCTGTCCAGACTTACAAACAACCAAAGAGGAAATTGAAGTATTCCTTAAAAGATCATTAACAATAGAAATCTCTCTAACACCATCACTTATACTCCTAGGAGTAGAGGATAGACTAGGTAAGGCTAATTACCAGTATTTTATTTTTGTGGCTATGGCTGTTTTAAGACTCTGTATTGCTACAGCATGGCTAGACCGATTGCCACCTACTTTCCATCAGTGGTTAAAGAAATTATTAGCTGCCTTTAACCTTGAGAAAGCGATTTACGCAAGGAGGGGCAGAATAGGTAAGAAACTTGGAAATGAGATATGGGATCATATACAGAAGTGGAAAGAGAGAGATCCAGGGTAGATTAGAAAATAAATTGTGTTAAACTTCTGTTTTATTGTAACTATATGTCTTGCTTTGCCTTCATTTATAGTTTATCTCTTATGCTTGACTTATTTGTATAATTTTTCTATGATTTGTGATAACTCCTGCATGATAAAATGTAATGAACTTTCTTTTGTGTTCTGTACAACGAAAATGGGGGCGGGGGGGAATCTCAAATAAAAATATTTTTTAAAAAAAATGAAAGAGTCTTCAATAGACGGACTACCACTTTTAGTGCGGATAAAGAGTTGCCGAAGTTACGTCAGGGAAAGAATGACTTACTGACCGATCTCACATCGTTCAATCGCCTAGTGGCTGAAGCGGCATGGCCGGAAGAGAAGAGGATGTCTCTTTTCTATCAAGGGCTGCGTGACGGTTTGAAGGATGTGATAGCTGAGATCGATCCGCAGCCTACCAGCTGTGCAGATCTAATCAGTCTCACTCTTCGCCTTGATGGTAGAATGTCTGAACGTAGTGGAGAAAGACCACGGGTGAGAGTTCTTTCTATAGAACAGACAAGAACCCTAGAAATGAGTTTGTCACCAGCGATAACGCTAGTGAAACCATGGAGATTGGGGCCATCAGGGCACCACTCTCACGCATGGAGAGAGAGAGTCGTCGTACACAAGAGCTGTGTATGTATTGCGGCAAACGAGGACACTTTGTACGTGATTGTCCTTCTAAACGGAAGTCGCACGGCTTCCCATACCAAAATAAAAAGGCGTCTGTTTCGGTTGTTAACACTGAGTCTGGGGTGTCTTCAATGCCTCCTCCTGCTGGCCCAGTGGAGAGGGAGTGGAAGATTCCTTCTTTATCTGGTAGTACTATAAAGGATACAGAAACACATTTAGCGCTCGATTCTGATCCGGAAAAAAATTACGCCTTACGATTCGTATTCGTACCCGAATCCGTACGAATGGGAAAGTACCGTCCGACCTGCCTAGTACGATTCATTTCCGTCGATTACCGTACGAAAATCATCAAACCGTACGAATCAAAGTCGGAGACCCGTACGAATTCGATTCGGAAATCCTTCCGTACGATTTGTAAACATGCCGTACAACCACACTAGTACGATCCGGTGCGGAAAGCCTGTACGCGATTCGTACCGCTCAAAGTAGTCGCGCATGAAGAATGATTAGTACGGAAACATCTCCTCACAGCAAGCGGCTGCGACACATACCAACCGTGTACCCCTCGATGAAGCGTTCCCGACCTCCCCCCAACGGCCCGTACAAGTCACCCGCATGCATAAACACCACACGCACACCCCTCCTCAAGCAAACGCGACCCCCCCACGGCCCGTACAAGTCACCAAAACGCACAAGTCCGACACGCACACATTCCGATCAAGCGACCGCCAACCCCCCCACACCACCAACGGCCAATACCCGCACGCACAAACACCACACGCACACCCCCCTCAAGCGAGCGCGAACCCCCCACATCCCCAACGGCCCGTACAAGTCACCCGCACGCACAAACACCACACGCACACCCCCCTCAAGCAAACGCGAACCCCCCACACCCCCAACGGCCCGTACAAGTCACCCGCATGCACAAACACCACACACACACCCCCCCTCAAGCGAACGCAAACCCCCCACACCCCCAACGGCCCGCACAAGTCACCCGCATGCACAAACACCACACGCACACCCCCCTCAAGTGAACGCGAACCCCCCCCCCCACGGCCCGTACAAGTCACCCACACGGACAAGTCCGACACGCACACACCCCGATCAAGCGACCGCCAACCCCCCCACACCCCCAACGGCCCGTACAAGTCACCCGCATGCACAAACACCACACGCACGCCCCCCTCAAGCGAACGCGAACCCCCAACGGCCCGTACAAGTCACCCGCACGCACAAACACCACACGAACAACCCCCTCAAGCGAACGCGAACCCCCCACACCCCCAACGGCCCGTACAAGTCACCCGCACGCACAAACACCACACGCACACCCCCCCTCAAGCAAACGCAAACCCCCCCAACGGCCCATACAAGTCACCCGCACGCACAAGTCCGACACGCACACACCCCGATCAAGCGACCGCCAACACCCCCACATCCCCAACGGCCTGTACAAGTCACCCGCACGCACAAACACCACACGCACACCCCCCCTCAAGTGAATGCGAACCCCCCACACCCCCAACGGCCCGTACAAGTCACCCGCACGCACAAACACCACACGCCCACCCCCTCAAGCAAACACGAACCCCCCCAACGGCCCATACAAGTCACCCGCACGCACAAGTCCGACACGCACATACCCCGATCAAGCGACTGCCAACCCCCCCACCCCCAGCGGTCCGTACAAGTCACACGCACGCACAAACACCACACGCACACCCCCCCTCAAGCGAACGTGAACCCCCCCAACGGCCCATGCAAGTCACACGCAGGCACAAGTCCGACACGCACACACCCCGATCAAGCGACCGCAAACCCCCCCACACCCCCAACGGCCCGTACAAGTCACCCGCATGCACAAATACCACACCCACACATAACGCAAACCCCTAAACCAGCACAAGGACTATTAAAACGAGTCGCACAACACCACTAAACATGTCTCCTGTGTACAAACATCTGGCCACATCCAAACAGCCAAACAGAGGGCACAAGTCACACCCACCCCATATAACACGCATACCACTAATTCAAACTAAGCCACACCCACAAATGGACCAATAAAAGGGTACACACATACAACCCAACATCCCTTGCAACATACCTACTTGCAAAAAGAAGAGCCTGCCAGCACATCACCAACTGCACCCATTAACCTGCACACATACAACCTATCACATCTACACCCACACCCCCCCCTTCACAATCAGACCCACACACCCTCTTACATACACACCATCACCCTCTCAATCACATACAACCCACACCATGACCACACCAAAGCATCCAAAGTTCACTAACACGGAAAATTAGATCCTTGTAGATGAAGTCATCAGAGTCGAGCCACAGCTGTTTGGCGCATTGGTCAGACAGACCAGCATGGCTGACAAAACTCGCATGTGGGAGAGGATCGTTGACAAGGTCAATGCTGTTGCACCCATCAGGCACACCAGGCAGGAATGCCAGTCCAGGTGGTATGATCTGCGGAGGATGGTCAAGAAGAAGATGGACCAGGACTACGCCGCTGCACACCACACTGGCGGTGGTGTTCCCCGCAGACCTCCAGTATACCATCCCTGGGAGGAGAAAGTCATGACCCTGCTGACACCGGTGGGAGTACACGGAATAGAAGGAGTCATTGAGCCTGGTGAGTACACAACAAACACATGTAATATGGTGGAACTTACAACAGTGCACAGCAGTATGGGGGTGGGTGGCCATGAGTCACAGCAGTGCCAAACTGTATGGGGTAGTTGCAAGGTGGAGGCTGAAAGGGTGGAAGGTGTAGGGTAGGAGGCTGCTCTCATCCCATATGTCCCACGTACACACACAAGCACCATGCTGAATGCACAGGGAGTGTGAAAGTACAGACAAGATAGTAGACCACAGAAATCTAATTTTTTCATGTTGAGACACGTTTTGGAGATGCATCATTTGGTGACACAGTAAGGCAGTGTAGCAAGCGAGCGAGGCCAAACCACCTGTCTCCATCCCTCTGTTGCCCTCCTACATCTGTCTGTCTCCCTCCCTCCGACAGTCTCCCTGTGTCTGTCAACCTCTGTCTCCGTCCCTCTGTCTCCGTCCCCCTCTATCTCCGTCCCCCTCTATCTCCGTCCCCCTCACTCTCCCTCTGTCTGTCTCCCTACCTAGGTCTGGCTTACACACCCTGTCACCCTCCTCCCTCTGTATTCCACCTTCAGTTTTCCTCCCACGGTCAATTCACCCCAGCGACCTGGGCACACACACAGTCACACCAGAGCACTTCATAGGTCTATTAAAGACCATAGACCAGAGTGTCTAGGGATGTTACTCAATTACCAGCAGTAATGTGCCAACTGCCTGCGACACACCCAGCATTTGCAGGTGACACAGTACTGTCTCAGGACACACAGTTTGTAAAGCTCTGTAGTAGGCCCTGGTGTAGGCAGAACAAGGCCCTCCTGTGAACATTGCAAACAAAAACACCAGGACAAGGTCAGACATCCTGTGCAGGAACCCTCAACCACGATCAAGGTAGTATGTCTCATGAGGGCACAGCCAAACCACAAAGGATGGAAGCTTGCAAATCACATTCTAACTACTAGCATGGCCTGTCACACACACCCCGTACAGAAACAAATTCCATGGGGACAGGCAATGAAGTGCTACACTATCACAATGGTCCTGTACCACAACTAAACACTCTCTCATATGAATACACATACAACTATAACATGCACAGTGCAGATGCTCAAGTCCATTGTGCCTCTCACACAATGCACTTGCCCCATCATATGAACGTTGTGCATGCAATTAAGTACCAACATGGACATGGGTATTGCCAAGGTGATGCGTCTAGGATAAGTGCCACGTCCTAAAGCCATGATCTAGAAGTGGGTGTACAGGTCCAGGGCAGTTGGCATGGCTTGCCCATCACGGAACAGCAACAACTATCCAAAGTACTGGAATTTATCAGTAAAAATTCAACTCTGTCTCTTACATGAACCTGCTGCATCTAAACTCTGTGCATGCTTGACGCAGGCATAAGGATTGACACTGTATCCTGAATGTTACGTGAAACAGAGCATTGCTGTATATGTGTTGTGCTGGCAATACAAGACACAGCAATGGCTGTGTCACTCATTGTCAAGAGAATTGAAGAAGGAAAAAATCCATGAGTACATGTCAATTTGCCACCACGACATACACAAATGAACAATAAAAACAATGTCAAGCTTGTGGAAATGTGATGCTGGTAATGGATAAAAATCATAATGTTTCTTGATAGTGCATTAACTGTGTCTGTCTCTCACATACACAGGGCAACGTGTGGAAACCACCCCCAACCAAGGGGGAGAAGGATCCCAGTCCCAGGCTCAGCAGGACCCTCACCCCACCGACAGCGACGCCACTCAACGCACTGTGGATGACCCCAACCAACCTGGCCCCTCTGGATCCCAAACCCCTGCAGCAACTGTACCAGCTAAATCTGTGCCAACCACCGGACCCATTCCTACCACATCCCAGCAGACAGGTTAGAGCCCTGCCCATGATCCACCAGATAGCCAGTATGAAAATGAGGGACAGCCTTTTACGGGCACCCTTGAGGTGGCAGACGATATCCACCCTGCCAGCACTCGGGGGTCCCGTCGATCAGATGTGCCCACAAGCGCAGGCCGTGCTTGTGTGGGTCAGGGTGGTGGGAGTGGCGCAAGGCGGAGGCGAGATTCTGGCCAGTCAGCTGCAGGGCCCGGTGTGACTGAACTGAGTACCATCCTGGAGGCATACCGGCGGGACACCAGGGAGGTTAGCCAGGTAATGGAGGCCCTCACCGAGCTCAAACAACAGCAGGCTGAGCAACATGCCAGGTATCAACTACATTATGGACGGGTGGAGGCAACACTGGCTGAGCTCTTGACGGTACATCGGGACATGAGCCAATCACTACGTCAGATTGCTGGCAACATGCAGCATGCTCCCTGTGTCACCAGGCCACAAACATCAAGGCAAAGTGCAACACCAGCCACAGGGAGGGAGGATGAGGAGGAGGAACTGTCTGACGTAGCGTCCCATGCATCGTCCATGCCTGCACATGAGGGTCCCTCAAGGAAGAAGGGTCGTCCACGACTAAGACGTTGAGAGGCAGTGGGTCATGCACAACTCCCAGGACACCTGACGTGGCATATTGCCCCTGGGTGCAACAGCATCACCCATCAGACTCTCCCACATGGACTTGCTGGTCACATTCTGCCCAATGATGCCAAGCACTGTGGGCTTGACTCTGACTCAAACTGTAAGGCATCTCATCTCCAGCAGTGAACTTTGGATTCCCCCCTTCCTGTACAGCACCTACTCACGTTTCCTGCACAAAATCACCTAATAAATATAAATTACATCACACGCACTTGTGTAGTCATCCTGTACCCACAGTATAAAGAATATGTGTGTGCAAATGTACGAAATGCAAGAGTACGTAACAAATTGTAGCCATCCACACACTGGGATTTGAGTCTGGATGAGGACACACATAGGTAACAATATTCTAACAACTAGATACATGGATGGAAACACACACCTGTGATGGTTACTAAATGCTGGAGGGGGGTTTGTCTCACAAAACTGCAATTACTGACAGGCACAGGAGAGTCACTTGGAGGTGTATAGATCAGGGCTATAAAGCTAGGTGGCCACGTTGGGAGTACCTACAACTGTGTCCTCAGGTATGTGAACTATCATCAGCATGCTGCTGTACTGTGGATGTGATGAATGGTGCACAGGCAAAGGGTGGCAGCACAGACTGTGGGCTATGGGCTGTATCAGTCTACACAAGCTCACCTGATCACGTGATCTCCCCCTATGGAGTTACAAGTACACAACTGATGTGATGTGTGCAACGCCTACAGAACACCTAGCCACGTGTGACAATTATCCTCATCAGAACGGCCACATCACACCACACCCAAGAGACGTGGTTATGGTGTGTGTACCCGGTGGCTACTCCACTGGCTGTGACGGAAATGTTGAATAGGTGTGCCAAGGTAGTGTACTGCCACGTTACTGTAAGGAAGGCGAGGTGTGCTGCTGTGGTGCTGACAAGGTAACACTGTCCAAATTTCGGCGTAAGGAAGGTGTGTGTGTGCTGTACGAGGCACATGACCTGGTTGTACGTAGACACACTGTCATGTGTCTCTGCATAGTCTTGCCAGTATGTGTTGCACACACAGGCAGATAAGCCGTTATGGGTGAGTTTGAGGTATTGAGATACCAGGTGGATGATTGTCTGGTGTTCTCTGTGTTTAGGATGGCTGGAGCATGCTCTACTAATGGCTTGAAAGAGGGGTAATCTGTAGGCGTGTGTGGTCCTGGATCTGGGTAGTGTGCGCGGCATAGTGGCTGTGTATGCAGCAGCAGAAATGTGTGAAGACATTACGGCCGAAGGGGTGCGACAACTTGCAAAACAAGCACATACCACAAGGGCATTGTCAAGCCACAAACTTACATGTGTATGTGAATGCAGGAGCGTCTGCGTCACTCAGGGTCACTGCAAATTAAATGACACAGTAATCAGCAAAGATGACAGTCACAGGATCAGGCCCCTTAGGGAGAAGTGGGGCACAGGACACACAGCATCAGCAAGTGTAGTCTACATGTACTGTGTCCAAAGCAAAACAGCAGCTACACACCCATCTACCTCACACACAATACAGTACTTAAGCCTCAACCTACACCATCTATGTTGTCACAGTACACGTAAACACCTATCATCAATGATCCTACAATAGGCCATATATCATACATGCACATTAGAAGGACATGTGCGTTGACATCAAGGAGGCACAATAATCGTTTTGAATGACACGTCATGCACAACATGATGATTTACCTTGTGAGGCCATGGAGCATAATCCAACATACATGGTCAGTGCCATTGACCAGTAAACAAAATAAGTCATTGAATGATGTCACCTGTAATGCAGCAGAAACATTCGCCACTAGACTGCCAGGGACTGCCGGTACCTTACTCCATCAGAGTGGTGTGATGCTCAAAGGGTTCCACCTCCAAATAGCCCCTTGGTCTGAGTACAAATGACAGACACAAAAGGGTGATCAGGCGAGGGAAGGAGAGGATGGGAACTGTAGGGAGGGAGACCTGAAACAGAGGTAAACAAGCATTAGGAGTGCTATCTCATGTCACAGACACTACAAATACCACATGATATTCACTGTACCAGTCACACCTGTGAAGTGTAACGACTGTAGCCAATTAGAGATCAGTCATCATGCTATCACATAAGAGCAGATGCCGTAACACGGACACATGAAACCTAGCACAGTCTGTCACCTATTTGAGTCTTGTGTAAAGGTCACAAGTCTGCTACGATGCAATGAGATCTATGTTGACAAAAACTAATTCCCAGTGTATGATGATGTGTCCCCTGCAAACACATGTAAACATATGGAAGTGGTACTTATGCAAAGTGTAATATCTGTATATGTTCATGTGTACCCGTAAGGGCCATGAGGACAAACTGTATATCACCCACAACAGCTGTCAGCATCACATATGATGAGGAAGATAATTACCTAATTGCAATACAGGCACTCTGTAGCCAGTATTTTGCTCTAGCAACTGTGCCTCACCATGCTAAACATGACAAGCTGGTGGAATAATAGTCAACACTAATCAATGAGGAGCCAAGCCACATAAAGAACCCGACCGTCGCACAGAAATGCTGCACGAGACAAGAGAATCATGTGAATGACCGCACCCCACTGGTGCCACAGAATATTTCACATGTGCATCAGCATACCATTGTGATGTCATCAACCCAACATACATGGCATCAGGTCAATGTAAACAGAACTTATACTCGCTGTGAAGGCTGGTGTAGCAGTAGTCACAACCTGCACTGAGGCAACGACACAACAGCGACATGACATACTGCAACAAGGGGTAATGCATCCATGCGAACAGAATCACAGGACAGTTGTCTTAACATGTGGAACATACACTGGGCCACACCTACACAACATGGTTGCTATGAACCAAACTGGACTGGCCCACAAGGTAGAGGTGATGATCTAGATACATTGTAATGCAAACAGTGAGGCTGCAATCCCCCACAGAGTCTGTGGTTGTGACCTCCCATGTGACAATGTCAAACCATGGTATATGCAATGTCTCAGTGTCAATGTCAACCCACATCAGAGTCTAAAACAACTACAGATGACTGTCAGGTGGGGTGACTATCCTGTCATGGGAGTGGGCCTACATGTAATAGGAAACATGATGTTGTTACATGTATGCATGGTCAAATAACATGCGCAAGAACATGTACCACAAAATTGAAAACATACCAACGCTAAACAGCCTCATATGAGTCCTTACCCAAATTGACTTTTCCACATGTCCATGCATGCTCCGTTGATTCGGCTGACGTTGCAATCATAATGAGCAATAGCAGACTGACCAAGATGGCACCAGCGGACAACAGGCAGGGCGAGCTGGGGATGAGAGGCACACTAGGGGTCAAGTCCTGTTGAATGTCATTCTGACATAGTCATGTTAAGTAGCCTGATGTTGTAGTACACTTGTACATTCCAAGTACACACATAGCACGTATGTGTGTTGCATTACATCTGCACCTGTGTGACACTGCACATCAAACATCAAAGTGACATTGCATACAGTCAGCTGCATACACAGCATGCTACCCATGCAACTCTATAGTTGAGGTTTGGACAAAATTCCCCTATGACTCACCATCATGAAAAAAGTGTTGCGGATGAGGTGACTCCGGATATCATCTTCAATCTCCTCGTCACTCGCATCCTGGGCAAGGCCTTCATCCTCAACGGGCGGATGTTCCAGCTCATCAGGATCTAGGATGAGTGGCACAGCCTTCTCCACTGCCATGTTGTGTAGCATGTAGCACACAATAAAGATGTTACACACCTTGAGTGGGGTGTATTGGAGTGCTCCGCCTGTCTTGTCCAGGCACCTGAACCTGCTCTTCAGTAGTCCAAATGTCCGCTCGATCACCCGCCTGGTCTTCCCATGAGCATTGTTGTACCGCTGGTCTGCAGCTGTCCTGGGATTGCGTAGGGGAGTCATTAGCCACGGCATGTTTGGATATCCTGCGTCTCCTTCAAATTGACATCATGGAAATGAGTGTGTAATATGATGCAGTTCATAAAGTAATGACATACTGACATACATGGCTAACAGAGTATACCCATCAACTAGACATGCCCGATGGTTGTGCAGCTGCAGCATCATCTGTGGTATCCTGCTTCGCCTCATGATGAATGCATCGTGGCACGATCCTGAAAAACGAGCACAAACATGTGAGATAAGCATGTTGGCAAGACACACCACCAGGGCATTTATCGAGTGGTAGTGTTTCCTGTTGCGGTATGCTTGCTCCTGAGCCTGTGGTGGCACCAGAGTAACATGTGTACCATCAATTGAACCAATTACATGTGGCATGCGTCCCAGGGCATAGAATTCCCCCTTGACATCTGTCAACTGTTCAGGAGTAGGGAATGTGATGAATTCATCAATGTGCAGACACATTGCATCCAATACATCACTTAATACCCGGCTAAACATTGTCTGTGACATCCCTCCCACATCAGCTACGGTAAATTGGAACGTACCTGTGGCAAAGAAATGTAGTGCCGCCATCACCTTTACCTTGGGTGTCAGCGCAGTTGGATACCTGTCCCGAGGTTGCAGGTGTGCTTCCAGTCTGTCCGTCAGGTCCTGAATCAACTGTCCTGGGAAGCGGTAACGCCGTATGAAATCACGTTCCCTCCATCCAAGTCTGGCAACGGCCTTGGCAGAGGGGGTGCCCTGCAAAACATATTCAGGAGAAAAATTGTGTACAACTGTCAGACAAAGAAAATTACAATGTACATGGCACAAGCAACACTGCTCAACACATCAATACAATTGTGAGTTTGGCGTGGGCTACAAACACAGGAAACATGTGACAGCTGGCAGCCACTCCTCCATGAAAAGTACAAGACCTGTGGTTTGTGGAATGGATATGACATGCATACAAATGATCTGATGGGAAGGTCTGAGTGAGCAGGACAATGTATCACGTCAGTCACACACGTCACGTGATTTGCATTAGGAGGTTGTCTGCACCTCCCGACAGCTGACAGCAATGCACACACCCACATCACATGTGCCATCATTTGCACTGATCAGACATATTCTCTTTGCGGTGTGACATTTCCAAAAGTCAAACATGGACATCATCAGACAGCATAAATTCTTTTTTGTGACAATTTGTGTATGATGCCATCACACATATGAGCGGATCATTAGCACAAGTGGCATGGTGTGCGTACATGGGAAACCCTCTCATCACAGCAAGGACACATCATCTATGCTCCTACAGCAAATATACTTAACAGTATGAACAAGTTACTTACCTTTTGTTACGAAAAGTCTGTAAGAAACAGTAGTCTGTGTCAGATTCCTACCTTGGAATACATACCCCATCAAGACCAATGCCTGTGGTGGGTCTCGAAACCAATAATCACACAAGAAAATCCAGGAGGACGGAACGGCCAAATAAGACATCCCTCCAGACTTGGCTGTCCAGGCAGTAGTGTTTTCCAAACGTGTGCATCGAGGCCCACGTAGCTGCCTGACAAATGTTCTGCAAGGGGACTCCCTGACCCAGGGCAGTAGTAGCCACCGTGGCGCGAGTGGAATGGGCCCTCAGTCGAACAGGAGTCTACGTGTTTGGGAAGGGGTACCAAGCCTTCATACACCAGACAACACACAGAGAGATGGTCTGCTTGTGTACCGGCCTTCACTTTTCAGCAAACACGTGACAGACTAAAAGTTGTTCATCCACCAGGAACTGGTGTGTGCGATCCAGATAGTATGAGAGCACACATTTTGGGTCCAGATGGTGTAGCTGCTCCATCTTCTTTGGGGGATGCGTAGGCGGAAATAAGGTGGACAAGGTAAAAGAGTGCCCGATGTGGAAGTCCGTGTCAAACTAGTACCGGAAATAGGGTGTTTTCTGCAACGCAAACTTGTCCGGATGGACTGAAAGGTTAGGAGGTTATGTAGAAAGAGCCTGGAGCTCACTCACTCTCCTGGCAGAGGTGATGGCAAAGAGAAAAGCAGTCTTCTGAGTAAGAAGGTGGAGAAGAAAATTGTGAAGTTGCTCAAAGGGAGCACACATCAGATATGTAAGAACCAGGTTGAAGTCCCACTGAGTCATCACATACGGAACATGATGAAACGTGTGTCTGATGTCTTTCAGAAAACAAGTCACAATAGGGGACTAGTACAAAGAAGGTTGATCAGGCAGCCTTAGTATGGGTGAAAGGGCAGGAACGTAGCCCTTGATAGTGCCCAGAGCAGAGCCCTGCTGGGCATGAGGAAGAAGGAAGAGATGAAATTCAGAAAGAGGGTCCACAGCCTTTGGTGTGCACCATGCCACAAATCTGGTCCACCTGCAGGCGTATACCAACTTTGTGGAGGGAAGCCTGGCAGCATGGATGATATTACAGACTTGAGGATGAAAGTCAAATGGCCTCTACTGTCGCCGCTCAATCTCCAAGCATGGAGGTGGAGACTGTACAGGTACGGGTGGCGGACCGTCCTCTGCTGCTGCAACATAAGGTCCTCCAGAAGAGGCAGGTGAACCGGGTGGTCAACTGACATAATGAGAACTCGGGATACCTTTACCTACATGTACATCCGTGGTGCGCGGCTAAGGCCAAAGTGGAGCTGGGAAACTGTAAGTGCTTGTGGCCTAACGTGAACCGCAGGTAGGGCCGGTGGGCCGGCAGGATGGGGATACAGAAATAAACATCCTGCAAATCCAACGCTACCATCCAGTCTCCTTGGTCCAGGGCAGGTAGGACCTGAGCCACTGTCAGCATTTTGAGCGTCTCCTTCCGGAGGGAGCCATTGACCTTCCATGTGTCCAAGATAGTGGGTAGGCACCCATTGGCATTCTTGGGTAGCAGTAAGTAGTCGGAGTAGCAAACACACCCTATTTTGGGCCCAGGAACGGGCATGATGGCCCCCTTGGCCAAGAGGGCTGGAACTTCTGCATGCTGCAGTTGCCAATGATCTCCAGATACGCTTTTGTATTGTGGTGGCATGGCTTCAGTGGTTGCATCAAGGGTGAGGGAATAGCCGCTTGGGATGATTTTCTGCACCCACCTGTCAAATGTGACAGTGCGCCAGTGGTGGAGGTGTTGGTGAACCATGCCCCCCCACTGGTGTCACATGGCCCTGAAAGTACAGAGTAGGGGGGTGTGTAGGCAGATGTTGCAGGGGAGGTGTGGAGTGACCTCCCCGTTGTCCCCGACCGCCGCCACAGCGGTTACCACCGCGTTGGATGTTAGTCAGCATTGCATGGCTGCCAACACATGTGTGTGTGCCACTTCCTTGGCCACAAAATGAGCAAAAGGTACCAGTTTGCTGGTGCAGGGGCACCAGGCCCATGGACCTGCCCGAAGCCCTGGAGTCCTTAATGTGCTCCAGCGCATGGTCTGCCTTGTTGCCAAAAAGACAACAAACATCAAACGGCATGTCCATGAGTGTACTCTGGACATCGGGTACAAATTGGTTGGACTTCAACCAGGCTTTGCTACACATTGCCTCCGTGGTTGCCATCGCCCTGCCCAGTGAGTTGATGCGATCCAGCCCACACCGGATCAAATGCCATGCCGCAGCTTGGTCTTCCACAAGGGCTTGGGCAAGTTTTGCCTGTACCGACAACGGGCAGCAGTTCCGCAACCGTGTCCCGCAAAGAGTGGGTGTAGCGGACAAAGAGGCATGTGATGTTGGAAGACCGCAGTTCCAGACTCAGGGAGGATGATACCATCTTGCCGTACTGCTCATACCTCTTGGATACCCTGTCCGGCGGAGCAGATAGGAATGCTGTCTGTGAATTGGAGGCCTGGATGCCCAGGCTCCCTGGGGTGGGGTGGGAGGACAGGACACATGGGTCGTCCGGGTGCGGGTGTTGGCATCCGCCCACGTGTCTATCTACAGCCAAACCTGCATCTGGCCTGGACCTAGTGCCCAAAATAGCGTCAGTCAATGCCTCATGACACGGCTGCAGAGGCTCAGCCGAGCGTGACTGCACTTTAAGAACCTCAGTGAGGAGGTTGGTCCTCACAGCCGCAACAGGGAGACGAAGGGGCAAGGCTTTGGCCGCCCGCGTCAACACCACACTGTAGGTTGCCCCCTCCTCCGAAGCCACGGGTGGATTTGTGACAAAACCAGTGTCTGACGAGGTGTGCAGACCACTCGCATACCCCAGTCCACCTGTCCATTCGTCTTGGGACTGACACTCACGTGTCAGTGGGTCTTCAGACCAATACCAATACTCCTTATCACCCATTCCATAATTATCAGGGTTGTTAACAGATGTGGCCGGCTCGTCTAATTTATACTCCCCATGCGGCATCAAAAGCGGCGTTTGGCTGCGCCGTACCCACGCCAGAGCCGTTTGGAGTGTGGTATTGAGGACGGCACCACCCGAGGACGGTGCCGAGGGTGAAACCTAGGGGACTGTAGACGGTGAGTGCGTGAGGTCAACCAGCGAGGATCAGAATCAAGTTTTGGATCCAGTGTGGCCCAGCGGCGCAGGGCCAAATGTGCCGGCGCCGTCTGAGCCAAAGCACCAGTCGGCGTCGGGCCAGAAGCACCAGACCCACTAGGGACCCCAGACGTGTCCGCTGGGCCCAAAGCCGCGGCATTGCCCGTCGGAGGAGTGAGGGACATCATGGCCATGAGGAGGCGCTCAAACTCTTCCTGCGTTGCATGCTGCCCAGGGACCAGAGGTTGTGGGGCAGGCTACAACACCCGCGACTCTGACGGAGCCGTGTGGGCGGTGTCACACAAATCCCCTGCCGCATTGCACGTGCATCGTGTGGATTTGGAAGAGCGATGACCTCTCTTTGACTTCTTGTGTTTTGCTGACGACTTTGCCACAGAGGAGTGATGTTGACTCCCGGAGCTCTGATGGCTCAAATCCCACGCCCGGTCCCTCGACCTCCGTCCAGACCATGACCTCTTGCAGTGCAAGCCAACTGCTGGAGTCGGAGCCGCTTGCGGGACCACTCCCGCCTAGCTTCCAAAGTCAGGGCCCGGCAGTCGGAGCAGCTCTTGTTGTCGTGGTTGACGTGGAGACAGTGGAGACACCGACGGTGAGGGTCAGTCACCGACATCAGTCGGTCGCAATCCTCACAGGCTTGACACTGGACATTCCTATTGGCACCGTCCAGAGTCGAAAAATCAAGTAAAAGCAGCAAACGTGATTGTACAAAGTTTTGAATTTAAATAACTAAGGTGACACTTATACCAGAACTGCGCTGCTGGTGTGAAAAAATGAAAATTGATATGTCTCAACAGCTCTTCAATTATGATGGGAAAGAATCTCATCTAGTTGCGCACTGTGCACATGGTGTTATCCTACACCTTCATAAATTTAAACAATTTCAAAACAATATGTATATGTACTTTTAGCAATCAGATATTTAATATCATAGTCTGATTCTCATCAATTTGTGCATTCCATAATCTTTTTAAAATTTGCAATAAGAAAACATTTCAACACAGTATTTTCATATGTACAATGTTCACTGCAACGCTACTTCATAACCAATCATAATATTTTCACTTTTCTCAAATTATAAATCCCTGCCCAATGCATTTCGGCACTGCATGGTGCCTTCATCAGGGGCTGATCTGAAAAACATAAATGAATGATATGGCGTATGAGTGTACTATATTATGTATGTCATGGGGGTTTGATGTTGAAGATTAATTTCATACCTCTCTATGAAGTTTACGTTGTCAATCAGCTGAAAATGAAAATGAAAACTACAACATCTAGTGTTAAATCGACTGAAAATGATGTCTCAAGTCTTAATTCACAAAACCAAAACGACCACTTGCTTACCAAATACTTTCTGGGACTTGGAGTTCTATAAAAAAAGTCATTGAAATTCAGCCATTAATCAGAATTTCTTCATTATATATCAGCAAGAGAAATAATGAAATAACGAGTCCTACCTTACTTGGACTGGTTATATCAGACCTGTAAGCGCATAATAAGGCGTTTAGATATATGGGGTGCTGACACACACAGCTATCAATCACGACCCATAAAAATGACGTACCTCTAAATGACGGTGTTCTGCCTACAAAACGGAAATGAACGACATTACTCGAAGAATGACATTGTTGATAATAACTCACGCTAACCAGAGGCTATGGCAGGTGAACAAACCTGAAGTTATTGCCAACGCTGAAGTAAAGTTCCCGAAAAAATGTTTAACCGGCGCCTCTCCTAGAACCACTATGATATGACCTGCATCGCGTGGTAGACACAAATAAGGTACTAGTGTCACTGTGAAACTGGCGTTTACGGAGCGCCATCTTGTAATATGCAAAAAAGACGAGTTGACTGTTAAGTCACTCGATCTAATAAAGCAACTAAATAAAACAATGTTCCACTGAGTATATTTATGAATATCCCGGAAGCAACCAAAAAAATGCACCGAACATTTGGTGAAAATTACGGCAACACGATCACACGTTTATTAGAGATAAAGAACGGTAGTGCTACACTTCGCATTCGTCAAAATGACAAGATACACGTCTACTAGAACTATGGTCTCTTACCCCCTCCAGCTAAACGTACACACGTTAGTAGAGGATAACAATGGTGTTACTGCATCTAGCATCCGTAAAGATGACAAATTTCAAGTTTTACTAGAGTACTATCCACTAAAAGAACCTGGAACTACTAGACAACCTATTCCCCAAGTTCAAAGAGCTCCTCTCCAATCCGCGGACCCCCACCCTGATCTCCACCAGCACCATCACCCCTGACATCGCAGCCCCCACCTACAACACCTCTACCCCCAGCACCCCAGTAAATAGCCCACCCGCTGTTAACACCCCACATTCCCCAAGGACAGACTCCCCCAGCACCCCAGTAAATGGCCCACTTGCTGTGTCTAACACAAACTCCGCCACCTCTTATACTAACCGCCCCTCTAACGTGATCCCTTTTACCCCCACTCACATCCCCTCTATCCCTCTCCTCCCTGACATAACAACCCACACCCGCAACACGCCACCTGTACACACCACCGCTCGGAGTTTATCCACCCTCCCCTCCCATCCCCCCACGACAGACGCCCCCCCCTCCCCAGCTCCCTCCCCACTCTCACCCGCGACATTCCCACACCTGACAAAATAACTCTCGCCCACAACACGCCACCATCTGATAACATCACCACTCGAAGCCTATCCACCCCCCCCTCCCATACCCCCTACGGCGAACACCTTTCGCCCCCCAGCCCCCTCCCTACTCCCACCCACGACACTCACACCCTCCCAACAACACACACAGAACATACCACCTCTCCTACCTTAGCATCCCCCTCTCTCCCACCGCCTACTCTCAGCCCTCACTACCCTCCGGTCTCCCCCACTGTCTTCGGCCTTCACTCACCGCCTGCTTCACTCACACCCCCCGCCAACAACGCCATTATATCCCCCCCTTCGATTCCCTGCCCGCTTTCCAGTTCACTACACACCACCTTCGCCATCCCCAATGCTCCCCCTGACCAGACTTTACCCACCCTCCAACAAGTCAAAGAGGATATTCTACAAATCAAAAAAGATGTCCGCGCAATCAAAGACCTGCTCTCATCACAGCCCAGTCCTCCTCCCATCATCCCTCTACCCTACAAAGGACGCACCCGCCCGACATACCCTCGCCTCCAACGACACCCGCGCTGGCCGACTATCCCCGTTCGCAACAACTCCCACCGCCCCCGCCGTGTCCCCAACCCACTGTCGGACCGCGACCTATGCTCACTACTACGCTCTTATGGCTCGGGTCCGGTAAAACACATACCCAGCACACACATCCCCATACCCACTATTCTTACAAAGCCTCTGAGGCTCCCAACACTCAACAACAGAGGTTCCGTCCCTAACAACCTCAGAAAAGTTCCTCTCACTCTAGAAAGCTCGACCACCCCTCTCTCTCCCAAACTCAAATGCATCCTACTCAACTGCAGATCGGCCCAGAGACACTCCTCCGACATCGCAGATCTCGTCTCAGATAGGGATCTGGACCTAGCCATTCTAACAGAAACTTGGCTCACTGAAGCCTCTACTCCGATTATGGACATACTAGTCCCCCCCAACTATCACATCATTAGGTTAGACAGGTCTTCAGACAAGACGGGCGGGGGAATTGCATGCATTTTTAAAAGCAACCTCTCCGTTACTAAAGTCACCTCCCCCTCCCTCTCCTCCTGTGAACTCCTCTGCCTCGACATTACCAGCGAGGGCAAACAAGTTTGTGCTCTACATCTCATCTATCACCCGCCTGGTGACAATCTCATATTCACCCAACAACTCATGGACATGATCACTTCCAATGCCGGTCGGCAGACCACCCAAGTCTACCTGGGTGACTTCAATCTCCACTGGAACGACCAGAAAGACACAGTGGTAAACTGTCTCAAAACTTTCCTTAATGCACTTGACCTCACCCAAATATGCGATAGACCTACACACGACAAAGGCGCGATACTTGATCTCATCATTGCCAAAGAGAATTCTACACAACTGGAGACGATTCTACCCTGCGACTGGTCAGATCACCACATTATCACCTTCTTTATCAATGAAAAAGTTAAACCTAACCCGACTCAACCAATCAAATCCAAAACATGGAAAAGGGACATGAAGAATCTCAACGCCTCTACTCTGCCTCCCCACATCGGCAATCTGCTCCTTCCCCCTTCAGGTGCCACGGATGTTCAATCACTGACTGACCACTACCTTGAATCTATGAATACATTAGTCAATGAAGTCGCCCCACTGCAACTGAAGAGAGTCTCCACCAAAACTTCTAACCCCTGGTATGACGACAGACTCAATGACGACAGGCGTTCGATGCGAATGGCAGAGCGCACTTGGAGAGCGGACCCCTCAGCACTGCACCTCAAAAGGCTCAAAAACAAGAGAAATGCCTACTTCAGGAAAATAAAGCGCACAAAATTGGACTTCTTCAGCCGCCAATTGGACCAAGCAAAAAACAGGCCAAGAAAACTCTTCGAACTAATCAAAACCCAAACAAAGGCACAACCCCTACAATCAAGTAGCACAACAAGCGACACCCCACACTGTGAAGACTTCTCTGCTTTCTTTAAGCTTAAGTCTGACAACATAAGAAATGACCTCATCATGGATGTAAGCCGATTCCCCAACCACACAAGAATGGCTAACACTCAACCTAAAAACATGGCTTCCTGGCAGTACTTCGATACCTACTCAGAAGAAACAATACACAAACTGCTCTGCACCTTGAAGCCCTCTAACCACCACACAGACCCTCTACCTGCTAATGCTGTAAAAGACTTCATCCCCTTGCTCCTCCCTCTCTGGACCAAAATCATCAACTGCTCCCTGCAACAAGGCCTCATTCCGGACTCCCTCAAGGTGGGGCAAGTCACACCTATACTCAAGAAACCTACAGCTGATCCGACTGACCTAAACAATTACCGACCCATCACCAATATCCCCACCCTGGCCAAACTGCTGGAGAAATGTGTCCAACTCCAACTAACAAGACACATTGACCAATTTGACCTCCTCAATTCTCATCAATCAGGATTCCGAGCGAAACATAGCACGGAAACAGCTATGACACACATAATTGATGACGCCCTCCAAATTCTTGATCGCAATGAGTCCTGTCTCCTCATCCTTCTTGACCTCTCGTCAGCATTTGACACGGTCAAACATGAGAACCTGCTGGAACTGTTAAGCACTAGAATGGGTCTATCGGGAACGGTTCTCAAATGGTTCTCGTCCTTCCTACACAACCGGTCTCAGAAGTTCAAGATCGATAATGTGCTATCTTCACCTGTGCCTGCGGATCTAGGTGTTCCACAAGGATCCTCCCTCTCCCTCACTTTGTTCAACCTCGTCATGGAACCGCTCGCCACCTTGCTCCAAGCTTCTAATGTCCAATTCCATATGTACGCCGACGACACACAACTGTACCTAAAGCTTCAATCTCCGGAAGATATCAAACATCTGAACTCCACGCTTATTAACACTCAATCTTGGCTTGCCGATAATCACCTCAAACTAAATGCCCTGAAAACTGAGTTCCTTCTCATCTCACCCCGGCGAAAATTTCCACCACCCAAACATGGCTCAACAACCTAACAGCACTCAATGTCCAACCCACCATCGTGGACTCAGCGAAATCCCTAGGCATCACACTGGACGCCAAGCTCAACATGCAGCAACACATCAGCAAAGCCACAAAAGCAGCTAATTTCCAAATCAACACACTGAGGAAAATTAAACCCTTGCTCCCGACTGAAGACTTCCGAACTGCTGTACAAGCGTTAGTCATCCCTCGAATCGACTACGGAATTGTGACCCTCAGCGGACTCCCGCTATCCACAACAGCACCCTTAAGAGCCTCCCTGAACGCTGCCGCAAGACTCATTACTGGCTCAAGAAAACATTCGCATATTTCCCCAGATTTAAAGTCCCTAAAATGGCTGCCGTTTGAAGCCAGAATACAACTAAAAATTGCAGTTATGACACACGCGGCCGTGCACCACAATGCACCCAACTACCTCGCTGAAAAATTGTCCATATCAGGAGGTTCGAGGTCCAATAGAAGCTCAAAAAATCTACTCCTGAAACCCCGTAGATTCAGGAAAGAGAAAACCTACAAGCGCTTCTTCTCAGGAATGGCACCCAGGATCTGTAAATGTAAATGTAAATGTATGAAACTTATATAGCGCAGGACTTACCCTGGGGCATCTCCGCGCTTGCTTAGGGAACCCGTCCTGGTATTCCCCTGTGAGATAGCCCCGGCAGGGTATCCACAAGGTGAAAGCCAGGCATCCCGCCGCGAAGGGCCGATGTGGAGATTAAGCAAGCTATTGCCCAGAGTCGCAGAGTGTGAACCCGTGAGTCGAGAAGGCACCGGAGCGAGAATTATCGAGTCCGTGGGATTATTGAGCCCAAGACCCACCGAGGCGGGGAATTGAACCCAATCTGGAATGCGCTCCCGCCTGAAACTAGGCGTATCTCCTCCGCTGCACTCTTCAAGAAAGAGGTGAAAACCATCCTTCTGGCCAAGATCTCCTGAACCTTATAGGTAGTGGATCAGAGACTCTACACTGCCTTGTATCAATGCTCACCTTGTCCTTTGGCATTATACCTCTACTTGATGGTGACACTACTACGCTACTTTCGTCCTACCGACCAATATATGAGACACATTGGGTCACTGATTCACCCTCCCGATGCCCTCACTCAGTGCGCTCTCTATACTAAAACACTGGTATAAGCCTGCCACACACCCAAGGTGTACCTGAACACCTATGTAATGGGATCCATGACTGTTGCCGTTTTATTACCTGTTCACCTGACTGTATATTGATATGTTTTATGTATTTTATTATTATCCTTTCATGTTAGTGACTACTACATTGCTCCCATTACCTCTGTTCTTTCCTACTGCCCCTACCCTGTCATTGTGAAGCGCTCTGATATCTGTAAGGATCTTGTTCGCGCTATATAAAACTTTGAATAAATAAATAAAATAAATAAATAAAATACTCTAATGTTAAGATATCTTACTATCTCCAGCTACATGTCTGTGTACGTGAATGTTGATATGTCACAGTGTGAAACATTTAAAAAAACTTACTTTCAATCATATTGCTATATTGTCACATAAAATATATGCGTCACATAAAATATATGCAAACGTTGGAAATAATCAAAAACAGAAATAATAAAAAAACATCCAATTATATATTGGTGACTGACATTTACAAGTACTGTTCTGGAAATATAATGGGTTATGCTAACCACCTAGCAATTCCACACCTGCCTTATATGTTCTAGAGATAACATGATAAATCGTATCTGTCATTTAATCTCGTTGGGGTCATTGTCTGTAAATATTTAATCCAGTACAGTTCTCTTTGGAGAAGTCTTTGTCTGTTATCATAGCCTTGTTTCAATTCCACCTTCTCTATAATAAGAAACCGTAATTGAGAAATCTTGTGATTAGCTTCCTTCCAATGTGTAGCAAGTGGTGATGATAGATACTGGTTACGGATTCTGCTCTTATGTTCTGTTAGTCTGGTTTTGACCTTACGTTCCGTCTTGCCCACATACATTTTACCACACGGACATTTGATTCCATATACTGCATTTTGAGCATTACAGTCACTGGTATGTCGCAATTTTATGTTCACTGGACTTAATTCTTTTGATCATAGAGGAACTATCCAAAACTATTCGTGAGCTTGAAGAGGAAATTTCCATATTAAAATCAGAATTGGAAACTAGGATGGAGGTTGATTCATGGCAACTGAGCATAGATGGACTTACTCAAAAACTTGAAAAATACAGCAAGGAACTCCAGGAGGGCAAATTACCGAAATATAAACGCGACACCATCGACTACAAACTTAACGAGGTGTACACCTGGGCGGAAATGTACGCCCGTCGACAATACCATCCGAAACGAGCACAAACAACAGCCCACTCTTCAGAGGAGAGTTTAGTGACTGATAAGGAAACATCCATCACCAGAGGACCAGTTCAACTACCCAATCAGACCTTAACAACATCAACTGATGGAGCACAGCATCCCACCACAAGTGGCAATGTGGCTTTTTTGTCCCAAACACAAAACCAAGGATTGCAACCTACGGGTCAAACAGGAGCCATAGCATCAAGCGAAAAACCAGGAGAGGAAATGGCAGGAAAATCCTTAAGGAGCGGGAGGACAGTGGTCTGATTATTAACATTTCTTCTACAACTTTGACACCACAACAAAAGAGAGTGTTAAACAAGGGACTATCCTTTGTGCCTACAGTAAGGGCAAGTGAAATAGAACTTGAAGGAGCATTTCATCGGTTCTTGAGAACGCTGAGATTAAAACATTTTTTCAGCTACATAGTGCAACCAACAGAGTCAATCCAGACTGAATATAACACCCGTTTTAAACCGAAGAGCACTTACCAACCGCCGGTGTCGCATAAAATGCTTGACACGTTTGAAACAATGGTGAAAAAAGACATACAAAGTTTGGATTACAAGAAAGTAAAATACTGCAACCTCACAACATCTGAGAAACGCACACTACACAACTTGGCAAACAACTCAGAAATCAAAATCCAACCAGCTGACAAAGGAGGTGCGTTGGTAGTAATGGATACTGATTTTTATATGTCAAAAGTAGATGAACATGTTTCTGACACAGGCACATATGAACTTTTGGACAAAGATCCCACAGGATTATTACAAGACATGTTGAAAGATTTGTTGCAGAAAGCATTGGTACATGAATGGATTGATGATAAGGTTAGAGACTTTTTGTTCACTAACAACCCACGTTGTCCCAAAATGTATATGCTCCCAAAGGTGCACAAATATCTCACTAACCCACCGTGCAGACCCATAGTTTCGGGGTGTGGGTCAATATTTGACCCCCTCGGAAAATATCTGGATTTTTTTCTTCAGAAGTTTGTAAAGGGGTGGCAATCTTACATAAGGGATACAAGTGATTTCCTGACAAAATTCTCAGAGATTGAAGTTGGATTTGAAGAAAGTTGGATTCTTTGCAGTATCGATGTAGTATCCCTATATACTTCCACACCACATGCATCTGGGATAGACTCAGTCGAATGGGCACTTTTGCAAATGGAGGATTTACCCACAGACAAAGTGTTTCTCCTACAGCTGTTAAAATGTTGCTTGCATAACAGTTATTTTGAATGGAACCATCGTTTCTATGCTCAGATGACTGGAACCTCTATGGGTTTTACAGGGGCCCCTGCCTATGCGAATATTTTTATGGCACAGTTTGAGGCAGAATACCTAATGGTAACTACACAATGGACACAAATCAAAATGTATTGTCGTTTCATAGACGATATCTTCTTAATTTGGCAGGGTACTGAAGCAACACTACTGGAGACTATAAGATATCTCAATCAGGTAAACCCAAGGATTCAATTTACACATAAAATTGACCAACAGGTGATGGATTTTCTAGATGTAAGGATACACAAACATTCCACTGGCTTTAGAACTGAGCTATATACCAAATCTACTGATCGTAATAGCGCATTGCATTATACGAGTTTCCACCCAAGGCCATTAGTGGAGAATTTACCTTTGTCTCAATTCATTCGCATCAAGAGGATCTGTTCACAAGTTACAGTATGTGATTCGAATATTGAGATGTTTGTTCAAAGATATCAAGAACGTGGGTATCCACTGCAAACAGTGGAACATAGTAGAGAGAGAGTCCAACGAATGGACAGATCAACATTGTTTCAATCACAATCTTCAACTCACCAAGATAGATTGGTATTAGTTTCAAAATTCACCACAGCATCTGTAAGAATTAAGCGGATCATTAACCAAAGATGGGAACTTTTATAGACGGAGAAGGATTTCAATGGGATATTTTCACACCAACCCATGCATGTGTATACAAGAGGTCCTAACATCAGACAAATACTGAATCGTACCACACTGGATGACAGCAGTACAGACCACAAGGGTATCGTACGATGCCGTAATTGCACACATTGTAACAACATAATCAGTGGGAACACGTTTACACACCCTACTACTGGAAAAAACATAAAATTGCGACATACCAGTGGCTGTAATGCTCAAAATGCAGTATATGGAATCAAATGTCCGTGTGGTAAAATGTATGTGGGCAAGACGGAACGTAAGGTCAAAACCAGACTAACAGAACATAAGAGCAGAATCCGTAACCAGTATCTATCATCACCACTTGCTACACATTGGAAGAAAGCTAATCACAAGATTTCTCAATTACGGTTTCTTATTATAGAGAAGGTGGAATTGAAACAAGGCTGTGATAACAGACAAAGACTTCTCCAACGAGAACTGTACTGGATTAAATATTTACAGACAATGACCCCAACGGGATTAAATGACAGATACGATTTATCATGTTATCTCTAGAACATATAAGGCAGGTTTGGAATTGCTAGGTGGTTAGCATAACCCATTATATTTCCAGAACAGTACTTGTAAATGTCAGTCACCAATATATAATTGGATGTTTTTTTATTATTTCTGTTTTTGATTATTTCCAACGTTTGCATATATTTTATGTGACGCATATATTTTATGTGACAATATAGCAATATGATTGAAAGTACGTTTTTTTAAATGTTTCACACTGTGACATATCAACATTCACGTACACAGACATGTAGCTGGAGATAGTAAGATATCTTAACATTAGAGTATTTTAGTGGATAGTACTCTAGTAAAACTTGAAATTTGTCATCTTTACGGATGCTAGATGCAGTAACACCATTGTTATCCTCTACTAACGTGTGTACGTTTAGCTGGAGGGGGTAAGAGACCATAGTTCTAGTAGACGTGTATTTTGTCATTTTGACGGATGCGAAGTGTAGCACTACCGTTCTTTATCTCTAATAAACGTGTGATCGTGTTGCCGTAATTTTCACCAAATGTTCGGCGCATTTTTTTGGTTGCTTCCGGGATATTCATAAATATACTCAGTGGAACATTGTTTTATTTAGTTGCTTTATTAGATCGAGTGACTTAACAGTCAACTCGTCTTTTTTGCATATTACAAGATGGCACTCCGTAAACGCCAGTTTCACAGTGACACTAGTACCTTATTTGTGTCTACCACGCGATGCAGGTCATATCATAGTGGTTCTAGGAGAGGCGCAGGTTGAACATTTTTTCGGGAACTTTACTTCAGCGTTGGCAGTAACTTCAGGTTTGTTCACCTGCCATAGCCTCTGGTTAGCGTGAGTTATTATCAACAATGTCATTCTTCGAGTAATGTCGTTCATTTCCGTTTTGTAGGCAGAACACCGTCATTTAGAGGTACGTCGTTTTTATGGGTCGTGATTGATAGCTGTGTGTGTCAGCACCCCATATATCTAAACGCCTTATTATGCGCTTACAGGTCTGATATAACCAGTCCAAGTAAGGTAGGACTCGTTATTTCATTATTTCTCTTGCTGATATATAATGAAGAAATTCTGATTAATGGCTGAATTTCAATGACTTTTTTTATAGAACTCCAAGTCCCAGAAAGTATTTGGTAAGCAAGTGGTCGTTTTGGTTTTGTGAATTAAGACTTGAGACATCATTTTCAGTCGATTTAACACTAGATGTTGTGGTTTTCACTTTCATTTTCAGCTGATTGACAACGTAAACTTCATAGAGAGGTATGAAATTAATCTTCAACATCAAACCCCCATGACATACATTTAATATAGTACACTCATACGCCAAGTCATTCATTTATGTTTTTCAGATCAGCCCCTGATGAAGGCACCATGCAGTGCCGAAATGCATTGGGCAGGGATTTATAACTTGAGAAAAGTGATAATATTATGATTGGTTATGAAGTAGCGTTGCAGTGAACATTGTACATATGAAAATACTGTGTTGAAATGTTTTCTTATTGCAAATTGTAAAAAGATTATGGAATTCACAAATTGATGAGAATCAGACTATGATATTAAATATCTGATTGCTAAAAGTACATATACATATTGTTTTGAAATTGTTTAAATTTATGAAGGTGTAGGATAACACCATGTGCACAGTGCGCAACTAGATGAGATTCTTTCCCATCATAATTAGAGTATTATCCACAGGAATGACTAACCTGATTAGTTGCAGCACCATTTGAGTATACTGTTAAAACGTTTGAATTGGAGTGCTCCTCACACACCCTTAAAATCAACAGCTCTTCACACATCAACTGAGCCACAAGATGACATTTCCTGTGCTTAATAACTGTCTGCCACACCTAGGGCCTGCTGATGGCAGGATGCCATGCTGATGTATACATCCACATAGTCAACATGAGTGTACACTACATCCCTGCCATGTGATTTACTAGGTTCACTCTCCCAATGTTGACATGTATGAGGTCATGGACGCAGCCTACACAACCATTCACTTGAGCATGTCTGACGCACTGTACCCCAATGGTACGTGTTAGTGTAGGCCTCGTCTCCCCAATGCATTGTAGCCATACGCGAGCAGAGCGTACCCCAATGGTACGTGCGTGTGTACGCCTCGTTTCCCCAATGCATTGTAGACATACGCGAGCAGAGCGTACCCCAATGGTACGTGCCTGTGTAGGCCTTGTTTCCCCAATGCATTGTAGACATACGTGAGCAGAGCGTACCTCAATTGTACGTGCGTGTGTAGGCCTCGTTTCCCCAATGCATAGTAGCCATATGCGAGCAGAGCGTACCCCAATGGTACGTGCGTCTGTACGATTCGTTTCCCCAATGCATTGTAGCCATACGCCAGCAGAGCACACCCCAATGGTATGTGCGAGTGTACGCCTCGTTTCCCCAATGCATTGTAGCCATACCGAGCAGAGCGTACCCCAATGGTACGTGCGTGTGTACGCCTCGTTTCCCCAATGCATTGTAGCCGTACGCGAGCAGAGCGTACCACAATGGTACGTGCGTGTGTACGCCTCGTTTCCCCAATGCATTGTAGACATACGCGAGCAGAGCGTACCACAATGGTACGTGCATGTGTCCCCAATGCATTGTAGCCATACGCCAGCAGAGCACACCCCAATGGTATGTGCGAGTGTACGCCTCGTTTCCCCAATGCATTGTAGCCATACCGAGCAGAGCGTACCCCAATGGTACGTGCGTGTGTACGCCTCGTTTCCCCAATGCATTGTAGACATACGCGAGCAGAGCGTACCACAATGGTACGTGCATGTGTAAGCCTCATTTCCCCAATGCATTGTAGCCATATGCGAGCAGAGCGTACCCCAATGGTACGTGCGTGTGTACGCCTCGTTTCACCATTGAATGAGTTGCATTTGCGATGGCAATCGCATCGTACTTGTGTGTTTATTCAAAAAAATACATACAGAACATCTAGTGGAACAGTGGTAGGATTAGAATGCAGCCAGGTTGTCATGGTTACAGAGATTTGAGAGTGTCCTACAGGTGTCCTACAGGTGATCTGGAAAATTCAGTTGGGCTAAAGTATACAATGTTGCAAAAGTTGTTGTTCAGCTCTGGCTCACTTTTCAAACCATGCATATGTGTGTCATGGCCTTATGTGTCATCGGATTGGATGGGACATAGGATGCAAACTATTCTGGCCTATCACACAATACTCCTTGCACTCACAGACCCTCAGCAGCACAGATATAAGGCAGCATGTGGCTGAGGGAGGGCACTTGCCTTCACAAAATTGGAGTGGTACACACAGCTGCTGTCTCTGTATCCTCTGGACCCTGATTAGCTGAGCATGGAGAGGGCACCTGCATTCAGTGAGGGGGGAACAAGGCCCTGCTGGATGCCCTCCTGCCTAACTACAGCAAGCTGTATGGGAGACCAGAGGATCAGGTGAGTGATGTGTGCATTACCTTGGAGTGTGCACCTGTTGTGTGTGTGACACTACAGCCATTGTGTATTTATATTTCAGAGATGCAATGTTGTTTGGAGAGAGTGCCTGTGTGCACAGTATTGTCTGAAGAGGGTTCTTTGTTGTAGTGGGGTGTGTGACTGCATGTCACGTGCTGCAGTGCACCCTGATGTGGCAGATATTGCTCAGTGAGTGCCACGATGAATGAGTGGTTTGCGCCCCTTATGTCATCTGTAGCCTTTCAATGGCATTTAGTGCATTTCTGTTTGCTCACAGGCCACATAGTCCTGGACAATGATGCAAGTGTGTTCCTCATCCTATGCCCTGCTGTCCTCAAGTTTTTGTGCATATGTGTGTCTTTGGGACATGGACCAGGTGTACTGATGTTCTTTATCTTTACATTCGTGACAGGTGTCTGCATATGAGAAGGGTGACATCTGGCTGGACATCGCCAGGGCTGTCAGGAGAGAGGGGGGGCCTTGCAGGAGGCTCAGAAACACCAAGAAGAGGTAGCAGGACATCCGGTGCTGGACCCGCCGCATCGCCAGAGTACAGCTGAAGCTGGAAGCTCCACGCCGGCATGGCGGTACCCGCCACCTCACCTCCCACATGCTCCGGGTCCTGGAAGTGGTGTTCCCAAACCTCCATAGGCAGTTGCAGGGGAGACAGCAGCAAGAAGGGGGTAGGTACATATCTGTTTTTTGTCATGCGTGTCACATGCTACCTGCAGTGCTCACAGTTGGAGTGGTGTTGTCAGACAGCCACTTCATGCATTGGCATGAGAATGGCCAAGTTTCAGCAGATGCTTGTTTACATGCCTTGCCCTACTCAACATTTGCCCAGTTCTGTGCCAACACTTTTTCTTTCACAGGTACTCCTAAGGTGCTATGTGTTAATATACATATTCCTTAGAACATCATCATGTTGGAGGGAGGTCTGTGACACCTGTTGTTACCTTACATGTAGCACCACATGTGCACTGTGTCTGCCCTTCTACATATTTTCGCACTGATCTGGAGTCTCAACATGTATTTTCTGCACGAGTCAGCCTCAGGAGCCTTTGTCCATGGTGTACTTTCTAATTGTCATGTGTTAGCTACAGGAGCACACTGTACATGTATAATAATTTTGGCTTGTGCATACTCACACTGTGCAGTGTGTGTGTGTATATACTCAAAATATGTTGCATGTTGTTAGGAAATCTTATAGATGGTCAACCAGACAATGTGACTTTGGGTGTAGACATCTGTAATGCCAGTGTGAGGTGAAGGTACACTTGGCTCCAGGTCCCAGGATGGCATCACATGGCAGTTCATGAAGGACTTTCAGCATGTGGCACAGGGTCACAGCAATTCGACCATGACCAGGCTGGTTTTGTGTGTCAGGGTGGGAAAATGAACAGTGAATGATCATCAGCTATCCGGTTGTCGGTCATCAATGTGTCTCTCTCATACAAGTTGTTGCCTTGCCTGTTACTTCTACCCTACTACACATTGAACGTTGTTTCTCTTCCGATTCAGTGGATTGGGACTCATGATGCATACCATGTTTAGAAATGTTGGCAATTTATTTCTAGCTGATTTGTCAGATGTGTGCAGGTGACTGATATGTTTTTCTTATTCTCCTTGCCAACAGCATCATCACCACAATCTGGAGGAGACACAGACACGGACCACACAGAGGGACCCAGCGACAGTGCCACCTGCTTTGAGGAGCCGGAGGGAGCCAGTGGCACGGAGGGTGAGGAGAGTCTGCGGGCCGGTCTAAATGTGACCGACACCTCCTACAATGCGGACGGCTCAGCATCAGACTCTCAGGAGGAGGGGGAATATGCAGAAATGGCCTCTTCTTCATCTTTGGCTGGCCTCTCCTCCTCCAATACCATCTCCACCCTCCCAGTTCTTAGGGTCCGTGCTAGCCCCCGTGTCACCTTAGGTCCCGGCACTGCAGCACCTGCCCCTGTGTCCCCTGCTGCCCTCAGTGCTGAGTCTGTGGACCTACTCCGGCCGTTTGTAGTAGGTCAGACATCCATGTTGACTGTCCTCCATGGACATACACAACTCATTACACAGGTGGTGTCGTTCATGGAGGGCATGTCATCTGGCATGTCTGATCTACGTCGGAGTGTGGCTGCAATAGAGTCAACACTGATGGCAGCTCTATCCACCCAGCAGCATCTGCCCCCCATCCTTCTGACCCATCCACCTCAGCCTCTCCCATACCTTCCAAAAGTACACGCAGACGCCACAGGTCAGACACAATAACAGACACACCCAGCACACCCACACGGCAGAAAAAACACAAATCACCACGCACCCAATCTCAAGGGGATGTAGGCACACCCACAGGGAGAGGGGACAGACATCACACATGCATACACAGACCCGCGACCACAGACTCACAACCCTCTACCTCCACCCCCAATGTGTCCCCGGGTTCAGGTGGTAGTTTTACAGAACTGGCTGAAGTGTGCAGCCAAGTTTATATTGCTACTTTCTGCAATGCACCGGCCAGTGTGGATGAATCCACACCACCTGCACCCACTACACCGGTCCTTCCCTCTCCTGTCCCTGCGGTGCCGGGGGATTCCACAGATGATGCCCCCACTGTTACCACTGCGGATTGAACTCCATGTGCAGGCAAGTTTGAGTGTGTCAACATCCATTGTGGCCCAATCTGTTTTTATCACTTGTTTGGACTGGCCATTGGCCTTCAAAGAGCAAGGACACTTATTTGCATTTTAATTTTGGATCCAGCTGAATAAAGCTATTTATTTTTGTTTCTGTACATTATTTGTCTGATAATGTCTTTGACTGCTGTGTGCCTGGGAGCTGGTGTGATGTTAAAATTTGGGTATAGTAACATGTGTCTATTTCCTGATGGTAATGAGGTTAACAATGGTATGTTCCGGCTTTTACTGCTGGGGATCTTAGCCACACAAACACACACACTTATGCTGACCACTGGTGGGGGTCCTAGCCACACACACACACTCTGATGCCGGGCACTGCTGGGCACTGGTGGGGGTCTTAGCTACACACACACTGTTATGCTGGGCACTCCTGGGCACTGGTGGGGGTCTTAGCACACAGACACTGTTATGCTGGGCATTGCTGGGCACTGGTTGGGGTCTTAGCCACACACACACTCTGATGCTGGACACTGCTGGGTATGTTTTCTACACATCACTTACACTTGCACTGAGACTGCAGACTTATGTCCCACACGTCTGACTATTACACTGGTGAAATGCGGTAGCGTACTGTACCCCTAGATCGATGATGTTGTTGCGGCACGTCTGACTGTTACACTGGTGATATGCGGGAGCGTACCGCACCCCGAAACCCATGACGTAGGTGCGGCACGTCTGACTGTTACACTGGTGATATGCGGTAGCGTACCGCACCCCGATATCCAAGACGTAGGTGCGGCACGTCTGAATTTTACACTGGTGATATTCAGTAGCGTACTGTACCCCGAGATTGATGATGTTGGTGCGGCACGTCTGACTGTTACACTGGTGATATGCGGGAGCGTACGGCACCCCGAAATCCATGACGTAGGTGCGGCACGTCTGACTGTTACACTGGTGATATGCAGTAGCGTACCGCACCCCGCAATCAATGACGTAGGTGCGGCACATCTGACTATTACACTGGTGTTATGCGGTAGCGTGTGTCGCTACGTACCCCGAAATTACAGGCGTTTGATGGGGGTGTGCCCATGTGGCACCACGTACAGGTATGTTTGACTTCGTTGTACTCACCATCTGCACCGTCGTCGGTTTCTATGTACGAGGTGGTGGGCGTACAGGACTGGTATGACACGGACGATGGGGTTTATGTCTTGTTTGTCGCGTACCAGGGTGCGGGTCGGGCCGGACTCTGTATTTACGGCAGTTTTTGACTCTCGTAGCAAAAGAGCCGTACGGAGTGTCTTCAACACGGATAGTACTTCCTGGTACGGATGACGCAATGTATTTACGTTCGGACGTGGCGTGAAGCGTCAGCCGAATGCCATTCGTATGGACTTTCGATTTGTATGGAGATTTTTACGAGTCGTACGGAGTGATGCTTTGGATTGGGATCGTACTTGCAGATTCGTACGGAGACGTGTACGGGTACGATTTGTACGGGGAAAAACGTTTCGGACAGAAATTCGAAGCGCTTTTTTCCAGATCGGAATCGGCCCCATAGTGTTGGTTGTAGGTTTGGAACATCAAAATCAAGTACATCAGGTACTGGCCATGTTAGATTCGGGAGCCACAGGGAGTTTCATTGACAGTGGGTTAGTGAAACAGTTGTCCATAGAGAGCATACTGAGAGAGACCCCTGAAGAAGACTTGGCAGTAGACTGCAAGCCGTTAAAATCAGGGATAGTTACCGATCAAACCAAATTGTTACAGCTTTCGATATGTGATGGGAAACGTCAGCATTTGGAGACCATTACACTGAACATCAAAGACGCTCCTCAGTATGAGATCATCCTGGGGGTGCTGTGATTTCGGCATCACAATCCTACTATTGACCGGAAGGAGAAATTAGTTAGATTTCTGTCTAAAGAATGTGAGGAATGCTGTTTACGGGAAGCCAGATCTCAAGCAGAAGCTTTGACCTATCCTTTCCTGGTGGCCACCACAGCAGAAAAGGATGTATCTCTACCAGTAGAATATTCTCAGTATGCAGATGTGTTCAGTAAAAGACAGGCAGAACAGCTTCCACCTCATAGGATCTATGACTGTCAGATTGATCTAGTGAAGGGGGCTATCATCCCAGCCTGTAGGGTGTATGCCTTGTCAGAGCCAGAAACTAGACATCTCCAAGACTATTTAGATAATTTTCTAAAAATTGGTTTCATATGACCCTCCTGCTCTCCAGCTGCATCTTCTCTTTTCTTTGTAGCCAAGGCCAGTGGGGAATTGAGGGCCTGTTGTGACTATAGGACTTTGAACAAAAACACTATTCATAATCGTTACCCCCTACCTTTGATTTCGGTTTTGCTGGATCAAGTACGGGATGCTAACATTTACACTCGACTAGACCTAGGAGGGGCTTACCATTTGGTCCGAGTCAGAGAGGGGGACGAATGGAAGACTGCTTTCAAAACAAGATATGGGCTATATGAGTATACCGTTATGCCTTTTGGGCTATGTAATGCCCCAGCCGCCTTTCAGTTTTTTCTGAATGACGTCCTGAAAGAATATGTGGATCACTCGGTGGTTGTGTACATTGATGACATTCTGGTATATTCTGAGTGTTGGAAAAGTTGAGGGAATACCATCTCTATTGCAAGCTGAGTAAATGCGAATTTGGAGTACGTGAAGTAGAATTCCTAGGAGTGATCTTATGTCCTGATGGGTTGAGTTTGGCGACACGTAAGGTACAGGCAGTGCAAGAGTCCTCACCAAACTTTGTCAGGGATGTCCAATGTTTTTTGGGGTTTGCGAATTACTATTGCAGATTTATTTAAAATTTTTCTCAAGGAGCAGTACCCATCACCAGGTTGCTTCGTAAGGGTGTGCCATTTGTCTGCACTCATGAGGCATCCGAGGTGTTCACATACTTGAAAAGGGCTTTCACCTCAGCTCCCGTACTCGAACACCCTCAATTGGAATCACCTTTCATCATCGAAGCAGATGCTTCAGATGAAGCCATCGGAGCCATATTGTCCCAAAGAGACAAGGTGACAGGTCAGTCACATCCTGTCGCATACCTCTCCAAAAAGCTCAATGATGTCGAAAGAAATTACACCATAGCGGAGAAAGAGCTATTGGCCATAAAAAGGGCTTTTCAGGAGTGGCGACATTATCTCTGGGGGGCTCGTCATCCAATCACCGTGTATTCTGATCACCGCACTTTGCAATACATGAAGACTGCCCGCCATCTCACGCAAAGACAGATGAGATGGTCACTGTTCTTTGCAGAATTCGATTCCTTGATAACCTACCAACCAGGATCAGACAATCGCAAAGCGGATTCATTGTCACGACAAGATACCACACTGGAAAGACATGTCAACATACCTGAGGCTATAATCAATCCAGCCAGAGTTGTGTGTGTATTACGGATCGATCAATTCCTCACCGAGGTGGCTAAGAACAAATCTGTAGACTGGTGGGTGAAATGGGCAGAAAAAGAGGACACCCGTAGTGTTAAAAATGGGTTGCCTTTCCAGAATGGTTGATTGTATTTATCTACAAAAACTTTGCAAAAGAAGGGTTTTGAATGGTGCCATGTGGCCCCCTTGGCAGGTCCTCCAGGGTATCGCAAAACCATGGAACTAGTGCGACGTCATTTCTGGTGGAAATCGATGTCGAAGGATGTACGCTTTTGGACGATTCAGTGCGAAGACTGCGCTAGAGGTAAAGGGGAGTCCACAAAGAAAAAAGGAAAACTCATGCCTATGCCTACCAGTCTATGCCCATGGCAGAATGTTAGCATAGATTTTATTACTGGTCTCCCAATGGATCAGGGCTATTCTGGTGGTAGTGGATAGTCTAATCAAGATGGGTCATTTCCTTCCCTGCAAAAACCTACCAACGGCTGGTCAAACAGCACAATTGTTACTGGACGGTGTATTCAGGTTGCATGGTTTGCCAGAGGGGATCATGTCGGATAGAGGTCCCCAGTTCATAGCGAGTTTTTGGAAAACCTGGTGTAAGACCCTACATATTGAATCGGCGGTGTCTACAAGTTTTTATCCTCAGACAGACGGTCAGACCAAGAGGCTGAATCAGACTCTGAAGAAATATCTGCGCTGTTATGCCATGGAAGCACAGAACTCGTGGGTATCCTTACTTTGGATGGCGGAGTTGGCAAATAACAACGCATGGCATTGTTCCACAGGGATGTCTCTTTTCAAGGCTACTTACAGCTATAATGCAAAGACCTTACCTGTCAACATACCTGGAAGAAACCTGTCCACTTAACCGTCTGTGCTGGATCATATGAAGGTCTTACATTCTGTTCACAAAGCCTCTCGTAAACTCTTGCTGGTGGCTAAACAGGTGTACAAAAAAAGGGAGGACAGACATCGGATTGCAGGCCCACAGTACCAGGTGGGTGACAGCGTATGGTTATCCACAAAGAACACAAAAACAATAGGAATCCACTAATGGGTAAGCATGGTCCCTGCAATGGTGGGGAGCACGAGGGGTTTAAAATACCCCTCACACACCAACAGGCCCTTTGGTTTCATGCTTCATCATCGGTGTCTTCGCACCCCTCTACGGGATGCGGCGTGCTACGACCTACGTCTACGTGCGAGCACTTTTTATCAGACTATGCGTGGTGTGTGTAGAGGTATGTGCAGTTTTTATGAGTAGTGGGGTTTGTAGTGATATAAACTGAATGTTAAAAAGTGCCTGACTGGTGAGGTAAACTAAAAAATCTTTAATAACCCTCCTAGCTGGCACTGTTAAAAGGTGTGTTAGTGAGGTTTTTATGTATTACTACGTACATCACCTCCTGTTTGCGTCAACATGTTTCGGAGTCGGAACTCCTTCTTCAGGACTGGGGGCACAAAATCCCACCTTACTCACGTTTTTTTTAAACTCGTGGTCCCGGGCACATCCCTAAAAAAGGTTGCTGTCCATAGAAGCCACGGTCTGGAGCCCATTGTGGATAATTGGGTCCAGTTGGTGGAGGGCCATACTGATATTGGGCAAATGGTGGGTCTTGGTATGGTTGGTACTGTGGGGGAGGTTGATAACCCCTCCAGACTCTTTGGGCCAGATTCACAGAATGAACTTAAGACTCAATCCTAAACTTACTACTGTTTTTTGTATTCACAGATTGCACTTACTACTTTTGGTATTCACAGAATGAACTTACTACTTTTGGCATTCACAGAATGCACTTACTACTTTTGGTATTCACAGAAGTTAGGACTCCTAACTTTAGGACTCCTAAATGCCTTCTGTGCATACCGAAAGTCCTAAAATTACGACTTTTCTCAATTTAGTAGTAGTAAAGTTAGGACTACTAACTTTAGGACGTCTAAATGCCTTCTGTGAATACCGAAAGTCTTAAAATTAGGATTTTTCTCAATTTAGTAGTAGTAAAGTTAGGATTCCTAACTTTAGGACGCCTAAATGCCTTCTGTGAATACTGAAAGTCTTAAAATTAGGATTTTTCTCAATTTAGTAGTAGTAAAGTTAGTAGTCCTAACTTTACTACTACTAATTTGAGAAAAATCCTAATTTTAAGACTTTCGGTATTCACAGAAGGCATTTAGGAGTCCTGAAGTTAGGAGTCCTAACTTTACTACTACTAAATTGAGAAAAATCCTAATTTTAAGACTTTCGGTATTCACAGAACGCATTTAGGCGTCTTAAAGTTAGGAGTCCTAACTTCTGTGAATACCGAAATGAGTAAGTTCATTCTGTGAATACCAAAAGTAGTAAGTTAGTAAGTGCATTCTGTGAATGCCAAAAGTAGTAAGTTCATTCTGTGAATACCAAAAGTAGTAAGTGCAATCTGTGAATACCAAAACAGTAGTAAGTTTAGGATTGAGTCTTAAGTTCATTCTGTGAATCGGGCCCAACGTTTGGGGTACTGGGATCTCTGTTGTCTCTGACCACCCCTGGGTTGTCGATACTTCTGGTGCCCACTTCTGTTGGACCCAGAAGAGCTACAATCTGATCCAACACTTTCGTTATCACTAGTGTTATCTTTGGGCAGATAACCTTCTTTTGTATAGGGATAGGTTCTTTCTGGTGTATGGGGGACTCACTGTGTGTTCTACACCTTATGGCCATGGTAAACCATTGTCACTAATACTTGGCATATTTATTATGGAACTATCCACGATGATCGGCTGTCAATAATGAGACTGCACATGTCCCACACATCTAAGTATCAATTGAATAACGCTTCCGTTAATGGGTTCATAACTTCAATCCAAGTGTTCTATAACATAATGAGAAACCGATATTTGGCATATTTATTAAGGAACTATCCATGATGATGGGCAGCCAATAATGAGATTTTACATGTCCCTTACATCTAAATATTAATTGGATAACGCTTCCATTAATGGGTTCATAACATCTATTCAGTGTTCTATAGCTGTGTTAAGAATCCGAAAGGACAAAAGAAGACGAGCGGGATCGTAGGACCTATCAGGAAGCGCATGCGCTCTCAGCATTGCGCCACCACGCATGTGCGCAGATGCAAACACTACTCTACTCGCGCATGCACAACAGCGCTGAAACAACCGGTGTTGCCCTGCGCTTTCCGGGTAGAGAGAGGCTATTGGCGCGATAATGAAAGAACCAGACGGACCATGCATGGGCCTTCCGCCCATCCAAGATTCCAATTAAACACTTAATTGGTGCCGCGGTTCGCTATAAAGAGCACCGACCACCGTCAGAACCCGCACACACACCGGAGCCGCGTGGGGGTTAGCAAGGCGGATAATCTCTCCTGGCAATCATGAGTAAATCCCTTACACCACAAGGACCTGAGACATCACAAAATTTGTAAGTAACAGTATCTAAGCATGAACTTTACCTTCTAGGATGCAAATTGGCTCGACAGAACCTCCCAAGTTTCTGAGGCTCATGAGGCTTAACCGATTGTGACATTATGTAAGCTTTGACATTTTGCTCTAGACTTTTACCACTTTCTCCTTCAATTCCACCTGGACTACATAAAATAGAGCGTGTGTTTTATGTTTTGTGTATTGTTAGTCTTGTCTATGTCCCCCTTTTTTTACAGGGCACCTAATCACTTATAGAATGACAATAATATGTCTAGTGGCAGCTGCCCTGCACTTTTTCCGTAGGTCACTGCACCAGGATTAAGACATCTGGAGTCATAAGAGCATTGCTTTATTTCTTTTTCTGTGTTTTTGTCCTAACAGGTTTGCGATTACGCAGAAACCTTCGTGGAATTGATTTAGGTTCACATAAATGAAATGAATGAATGAAATGAAAATTGATTTCTTAAGCGCATGGCTGCCCAAGAACGTCCCAGCGCTGGTACACACCGCAAGCTTCCATGATCCTCAGACAACGGACTCAGACTCCCCTCGGGAAAAGGAAGGTCTTTAAGGATTTCCGAAACTTCTGGAGACAGGGCTCCAGGCGAAGAGCGGCAGGAAGATCGTTCCAGATCTTGGCAACATTCACAGAGAACCTCCGGCCTCCGGAATGTGCTCTCCTCACTCTGGGGGTGGTCAGCAAGTTGCTCGCGTCAGAGCGGAGGGAACGCGAGGACTTGTAGGGGCATATAAGGTCCCTGAGAATAGGGGGGCCATTCCCTGGAGAGATTTAAAGGCGATGTAAAGGGCCTTAAATTTGATTCTCTCCCGGATGGGGAGCCAATGGAGTGATCTGAGAGCAGGTTTGGCCGAAGTTCTATTCGCCGTGCCTGTCAGTACTCTGGCCGCCGCATTTTGTACTCGCTGAAGGGTGTTAATGGCTGATTCAGGGGCACCGAGCAGCAAGGCGTTGCTGTAGTCCAACCTTGACAGTATTAGCCCCTGAATCAGAAGTTTCCTGGAGCTGAAGGGAAGAAGAGGCAACACCTTCCGGACAGAGCGTAACAAACCATAGCAGATACCTGCCACTTTCTTAGTTTGTACTCTGAACGTCAAGTCAGGCTCCAGCCATACCCCCAAGCTCTTAATCTCATTCATGGGTTGGGGCGCCTCGCCCAGACAGGGGGGCCACATGGCTTTGGGAAGGGAGGTGGAGAGGTTACCCAACAGCATAAGTTCCGTTTTGGCCCTGTTGAGTTTCAGCCGTGATTCTGTCATACAGGCCATGATACCTGTCAGACAGCACCCGAATCTTTCTGCCGCATTTTCATGGTGGGATAGCGAGACGACAAGCTGGGTGTCGTCCGCATAGGTCACTATTTTCACCCCGAAGGGTGAAACCACATCCTCCAGTGGGGCCATGTAGATGTTAAAGAGCGTCGGGCTCAACGAAGAGCCCTGCACGACTCCACACTGGAGGGGGATCGACTCGGAGAGGGTCGTGCCATCGCAGACCTGATAGGACCGACCATTCAGAAAAGAAGTCAACCAGCTTAAAGCATGGCCGGATACTCCCATCCTAGTAAGGCGCTGAATGAGGATACCATTGTCGACGGTATCAAATGACGCGCTGAGGTCAAGGAGGACCACAGCTGCGGAGCCTCCTGCGTCAAGAATGCGTCTGGCTTCCTCCACTACTGCAATCAGGGCAGAGTCAGTACCCTGCCCAGGGCGAAAGCCTGTTTGCAAGTTCTTGAGCAAGTCATGACCTTCTAGAAACGTGGACAGCTGGCCTTAATTAATTAACTTTTCTGTAAAATTACAGATTTTTTGTTTAAACAAACGTGAGTAAGGTGGGGATTTTGTGCCCCCAGTCCTGAAAAAGGAGTTCTGACTCCGAAACATGTTGACGCACACAGGAGGTGATGTACATAGTAATACATAAAAACCTCACTAACACACCTTTTTAACAGTGCCAGCTAGGAGGGTTATTGAAGATTTTTTAGTTTACCTCACTAGTCAGGCACTTTTTAACATTCACTTTATATCACTACAAACCCCACTACTCATAACAACCATTTGCAATGCAATAGGTCTCGCATTAGTAAAGTTAGAGGTATTAGTATTGTAAATGACACATTTTTTATTTATGTTTTTGTTTTGAAAATAGCGAAATTAATAACTTTGTCATTTACAACGCCAATAGCGTTAACTTTTGCAAACGTGACACCTATAGCATTTGTAATGCAATATGTGTTGTATTTACATGACTTAGATGTATTAATATTAAAAATAACAATGGGTTGTATTTTTTTCAATAATTTATACTTAAATAAAAGTTATTGTAATTTATAATGGCAATAGCTTAAACTTTTGCAAATAACTTTTTGGAAGATTATGTTTAGTGTATTTTATTGTGATGAAAATACAAGAACAGAAGTGAAATATTAATAAAATTTTTTGACATTTGTAATAAAGTTTGAAACATTGAGAGAACATATATGCATCAGTTGTTGTTGAATGGTTGCACAGATTGATGCTGTGGTGGCTCTGAATGATGTTGTGGCGGCGACGAGTGATGCTGTGACGTTCAGTGATGCTGTCGTAGTGCATAGTGATGTTGTGGTGCCCCTGAGTGATGCTGTGGTGATGCGATGGATAGTGAGGGCGATAGATAGATAGAGGGAGGTCGAAAGATAGATAGAGGGAGGGCGAGAGATAGAGGCAGGGTGAGAGATAGAGCCAGGGCAAGAGGGCGAGGGATGGAGTGTGGGCGAGGGATGGAGTGTGTGCGAGGGATGGAGTGTGGGCGAGGGATGGAGTGTGGGGCGGGGGAGGGATGGAGTGTGAGGCGGGGAGGGATGGAGTGTGGGGCAGGGAGGGATGGATGGAGTCGGGAGAATGTATTGATGGATGGATGGATGGAGTGCGGGGATGGATGGCTGGAGTGTGGGGAGGGATGGATGGAGTGGGGGGATGGATGGATGGAGTGGGGGGATGGATGGATGGAGTGGGGGGATGGATGGATGGAGTGGGATGGATGGATGGATGGAGTGGGATGGATGGAGTGGGATGGATGGATGGAGTAGGGGGATGGATGGATGGAGTGGGGGGATGGATGGATGGATGAAGTGGGATGGATAGAGGGGTAATAGAGGTGTAGTAGAGGGGTAGTATGGTAGGGTAGTATGGTAGAGGGGGTATAGAGGTAGAGTAGAGGTAGAGGGGGTAGAAGAAAGGTAGAGGGGTAGTAGATGGGTGGTAGAGGTGTAGAAGAGGGGTAGTAGAGGGGTAGAGAGGTAGAGTAGAGGGGTAGAAGAGAGGTAGAGTAGAGGTAGAGGGGTAGAAGAGAGGTAGAGGGGAGGTAGTGGGGTAATAGAGGGGTAGTAGAGGGGTAAATAGGTGTATAGGGGTAGAAGAGGGGTAGAGAGGTAGAGTAGAGGTAGAGTAGAGGTAGAGGGGTAGAAGAGAGGTAGAGGGGTAGAATAGAGGTAGAGTAGAGTTAGAGTGGTAGTAGAGGGGTAGTAGAGGTGGTATTATGTGTGGTGTATCTATGTAGTATTGAGTAGAGTGTAACTATGTGGCACGTTATCACGTGGCACAGAGTGGAGTGTGATAGCGAAGAGTGATAAAGAGAGGGAGAGGGAGTGAGAGAAAGAGAGCTAGAGAGAGAAAGAGAGAGAGGTTTCGAAAAGAGACAGAGAAAGATAGAAATAGAGGAGAGAGTGAAAGAGTGAGAGAGAGAGCAAGAGAGCGCGGGAGAGACAGAAAGAGAAAGGAGAGAGATAGAGAGGGAGGAGAGAAAGAGATAGAGGGGAGAGAGAGAAAGATAGAGAGGGAGAAAGAGAGAGGAGAGGAACGAAAGGGAAGCAGTGAGAAAGAGAGGGGGAGAGAGAGAGATAGCGAGAGCGGGAGGGATATTGGGGTGATTTTCACTTCCGAAATGAATAAACCAAGGCTGTGAGAAATGTGGGCACTAGGAGGTGCTGTACAACTGGTCTGTATTATGCACCTACGTTGTTGAAGCTCTGGCCCTCCACAAAGACTTAAAAAGTCCCATACATTAGAAGATATTTTTTTTCCAATGATGTTGTGAGATACTAACCTGCAGTTCTAATCTGCCCTTATTATAAATAATTGTTAAAAGGAATTTCTCCCTCAAAATAATTCCTTCTGATACGCTCGCTAAGGTTTGCTTATTACAGCCAATTACGTGTTTCCTGCAAACAAATGGCTACGCAGGATTGCTTTGCAAACAAGACAAGCTGGAGTTAGCCAAATGTCGAGACACAGCCCACTGAGAACATCAAAGCTGTGAGAAGCTGTCTGAAGAGAAGGAAACGAAGCCGTAATTGAAGGCAGAGTGAAAACCTGGTGTAAAATAGCAGCAGGGAAGGGGGAGGAGAGGAGGCGCTGAAGGAGAGCTGGAACACGCTTTAAAAAGCCTCAGTAATAATAATAAACAAGCATTGGCGCTGCGCGGCAGAATAATAGTTGCTCTTGCGTTTTTTTCGGGTTTTTCTCAAATCTTACTTTTAACAGCAAAATAAAAAAACATTTCTAGTCGAACAATCTTGTGTTTTTTTATTTAAACAATGAGGGCATTTTCACAGAGGTAATAGCCAGATATCATGCGGTTTCGCTTTTACATCCCTCAAAGTAGAATAAAAACAATTTACTTGAGATTAGCAAACAGCTCAATGCGTGTAGGTGGTATTTGTATAGCACAAAGCCAAACACCAGATTACTGTGCAGGGTCAAAGGCACAGATCCAGTGAATAAATGAATGGATGAATCGCTGGGTTCTGAAAATGTATTGCATGTAGAATCCACACAGTACAAAGGCTGAGCAGACACTGGGCACGAGTAGTCAGATCAGCATTGGGGCTAGCTATAATTTTAATCAGGAGTTTCCTGCTTACGTAAGGGCAGCAGGCACCAAGAGATTTATTAGTCGGATGCGAAGTCTTCCATGTAGAAAGAAGCTCAATGCGCAGGCGCAAAGCGTGCTAGAGAGAAGGGGGGGTGTGATAAGCGTGAGGCGAGAGACGGCCTGGCAGCCGTCAAAGTGAAAGCCGTGGGCAGTGAATAAATTAGGGGAGGAGAAATGCCTGAGGCACAGCGCACACTGGGGGATGCCTGTGGGATGGAGGCTGGTGGCTTTGATGTGCACGCGCTTTTTAGGTCAATGCGCTTGCGCATTGAGCTTGCTTTTCACGGGCACAGCATCAAATCGCCCGATGGTTAAGCTCTGGTTAAACCCCAATATCTCTCGCAAGCTCAATGCGCAAGCGCATTGACAGGCTCGACCTAAAAACTGCACATACCTCTACACACACCACGCATAGTCTGATAAAAAGTGCTCCCGCGTAGAGGTGAGTCGTAGCACGCCGCTTCCGTAGAGGGGTGCGAAGACCCCGATGATGAAGCATGACACCAAGGGGCCTGTTGGTGTGTGAGGGGTATTTTAAACACCTCGTGCTCCCCACCATTGTAGTGTCCACGCTGACCCATGAGTGGATTCCTATTGTTTTTGTACACTTGACTAGGGAGAATGAATCCACAGTCTTTCTCTCGCTCCCCTTTTTGTTGTTTCCTATCCACAAAGAACATCAAGTTTAAACTATGCAGTGTTTTTCACCCCCGTTTTTTTGGCCCATATATGGTGGTACGGCAAGTCAATCCAGTGGCCTACAAACTGAAATTGCCTGGTAGTTTCCGCGTACATCCGGTATTTCACTGTAACCTTTTGGAGCAAGACGTCGACCGCCCCCACCGGTGGCATGTGATGGTGGTCTGGAATATGAGGTGCGGAAAATACTGGATTCGCAATACCGTCGGGGTAAGCTATGGTTTCTCGTCTCTTGGAAAGGTTACACGTCGGAGGAGGATTCCTGGGAGCCTTGCATCAATGTTCATGCCCCCCAGCTGTCTGCGCTTTTTATCGCAGATGCCCCAATAGCCCTGGATCTAGGAGGCGCTGGATGGGAGGGCATACTGTCAGGGTCCGCATTTGAGTTCGCCCAGGAATTTCGCGCCTACCTAAAACTACAACTCCCAGAAGGCCATGGGAGGATAGGCGAGTGGTTTTAACGACGCACGGCGCTCACGCAAGCGTGTGTAATTCTGAGTGCCGAAGTTTGTTCCATCCGGAGGTTGCCATGCTGAGAGGCCGGTTTATGAAGTTGTTTCCAGACCCCAAGTCTTGGTGAGTTCATGCCGCAGTGAGGCGGCGGTGGACGAGATCACCACGGACGCTGATGCTCATAGTGTTTTGGGGCAAGTTTTCCTTGGTATTGTTCGTTCTGTGAAAATAAAGACTTGTAGCGCGGCTGCGCTTTTGATCAACGCTTTGTGGAATCAATAGACGGAGTAGGCGGTGGTGAAGTAATCGCGGACGCCCAGGCTCAAGGCACCATATTATTTTCATTTGAAGGATAACCTATTTAGCCCTTGTTGCGTGGAACTTGGGAATTAGTTTCTCGGACAGAGTAGGCGGCGGTTGTACAAATACCGTGGAAGCCTTTTCCCTTATATTTTTGTGGAGCTAGCTGCAAGGGCGGCGGTGACGTAACCGCGGTTTGCCTTTGACCTGTTACATTTGTCCGAACCCATTCTATAGGAAATAAGGCCTGAGGGGGCGGTATACTACATCATGGAAGCCCCGCCTTGGTTTCCTATTTTTCTTTTTCCTGCATTTATTTCATTCTGGATTGTATCTGCAGTAAGAAATTACATTCCTGGCATTTCTTTATTTCACTTTCTTTTGAGGACATTTCCCCCCATAGAACCGGTGAGCTAGTATGCATAGTATAAGAGCTATATAAGTTGAATGTCTGCTTTGAATGTGTTCCACATTAACTCCTGTTCTTTTGGGTAATAGATCATATCTTTTGGAGTGCTCTGTTACGATGGAAGGTCCAAATAGAGTATGCGGATCCAGTCGATATGTGAGGTATGCAACATCCTTTAGCAAGATCTATTGAGAGTAGTTTGTATATGTGCTGTGTTTTTGATCTTGTTACTTTCTTGGTCCAGGTTCTCATCCCCGCTGACCCTACCCTTTCCTATCCCTCACCTGATAACCCTAACACTCTGTTAACTATCAGTCAGAGTTTGGGGATGTCGGGAGGTGGACCCATATATGCATCATCCAGATCCTGAGCAGTGCTGATTCTGACAATTAACTGAAGATGTTGATCTGAATGACTTTGTTAAAGGCCCTGTGGGAGGCAGATCGAAAAGATGGGTATATGCTATGTACAATGAAGTTTGGGAACTGTCTCAAATTGAAGCGGCTACTAGATTACATGAAATAGATCATGCGACTTTAGAAAAAGTGCTTGCAGTTGTTGATAATAGCAGTACACCCTTTCTTCCCGGCTTAACACATTGGACAATATCGTTTCATCTGTTGTTGATATAGTACAGGATGAAGTGTCTGTTTTGTATCATGGTCAAAATTAATTATGTTCTATTATGCAATTTGCTTGGACATTGTAAACATTAAAGGCTGGTAAAGTGCCTTGGGACTACATGAATACTACTTCTCTATTTTTACCATTTAATTTGACTGTAAAACAGCAATTCATGTCTATGAAGGATGCTCACTTTTGCATATTGAAAAGTTAGAACCATTGCCTTTTTCTGTTGTCGAATATAATTCAGCTGTACGGCTCATTCATGGGTTAATAACATTGCCTTTTCCGCTATGTAAATTCGATTCATGTATGAAATACTTTGCCATAGGCAGATTTGAACCTTTAGGTAGCGCTTATCTCCATGAAGCTTGGTCTCTGCCATTTACCTATAGGTGCCTGAGGGAGGGTAAAGAAGTTTATCTGAAAGGTGAAGATTGCGCTTCCACACCTGATCACTCATTAGTTTGCAGGAACATCCAATTGCACGGCTCTTGTAATTCTGACGCCCCGAATTTAGCATGCATTTTAAAAGGAAATCCTGTCCAAGCCATAACTCCGACTTTCACGTTGCTAGCAAACTGTAGTTACTTGCTTTTAAATAATGAAGACTGCGGTGGTATGCTGGCAGGGATACCGTACATTGTGACTGTTTCCCAATGCGTAGTCTGTTGCAAAAATGTGCTTTTCCCTCTTCTACATGGGAAGCTCGATGTATCCATATGGCCTTCCATTCCGACCTTAAAAAGAAGAGTTCAACAAGATGAGTCGAATAAGGGCTCATTTGTCTCTAAAAGAAGTCGGCCTTACTTCTTCGTGTGAAACATTCGTCCTTCACCTTGCAAACACTGGAACCGAGGTACATGCCCTTTTGAATACTGATCTCCCCCTGCATTTCGATGCCTTGATTCACACTATCTTCAATGCCTTGTCGACCACGAGCTTGGTGCACTTTTTTTAAAATTTAAGTTCTGTCCTTGTGACTTCATTCCAAACTATGGTGCTCATTAGGATGGTGGACGGACCTGCGTCCGTCCGCCACCCCAGAGTAGGAGGGACCGTCCGCAGGGGCAGCGGCGGTCCCTCCGTGCAGATTAGGATATGACCGCCACCCTGGCGGTCACATCCTCAATATTTAACATTGCGGCGGGTGCTGCTTGAAGCAGCCCCCGCCACAAGGTTAAATATGCATGCATCGCATTTCCATGCACAAAGCGGCAGGCACCGTGCGGTGCCTGCTGCTTCGTGCACGCAAATGCAGGGGGGTACCATAGGTACCCCCCATGTGCACCCCCCACCCCCGTCACCCTGGGAGCCCGCAACGGGCCCCCAAAGACATCTCCGTATGCCTTTCCACGACGGAGATGCCGTGCGGAAAGGCATCAGTTTTCCCCCTTTCTAATGTGGCTGGCGGTGTCTGTAAGACACCGCCTCCATATTAGAGCTTTTCCGCCGCGGTCGTAAGGCGACCGTGGCGGAAAAGCGGCGGACGGTCTTCCTGACCCCCGAGCCATCCTAATCTTGTGGGGGGTCATTGAAGTGTCTGCAGCGGTTTTTCCGCATTCTCCGGGCCGGCAGACACTTCCGCTGGCCCAGAGGATGCGGAAAAACCGCAATCCTAATGAGGGCCATAATTTGGTGTGATACCGGCATTTTTTTTATTCTATTTTTTTCAGCCTCTTCGGCGGTTTACCGTTAATTCTCGCCTTGGCTGCTGGAAGACTGCTGTTGATTTGCTTGCTCAGAAATGGCTGCACAATATGTGTCCCATGACAACCTGCCCCGGCTGCTCCAGCTTCAAAACCGGATGCTTGATTATTATGGTGCGCTCCCGCTGGCTACGTTAAGTGTGGCATATGGATTATCTTTCCAGCTCTCGTATTTTACATGCGTGCAGCCTGTCTTCCATTGCCTGGATTGCGATTTTGAATGGATTTGTGTCTCTGCAACACGGTGTCTCCTAACTCGGATTATGATCTACTAAGGAGTCCCTTAGTTGCTCATGAGTTAGACTGTTCTGGTATTGGAATAATGGCCTGTGCAGCGGCACATGGATTCCTAGGTACTTGGAACATATGGACTGCAGCCCATTGCTTTCTGGCACGCAGTTATTTCGAAGAACACCCGAGTTGTCCTCTGATGGTGCTAGAGGCTCCGGCTGTCGAAGAACATGTGTGTTCTTTCCCATTATTGAATTGGATGGCTGAAATGTTTTCAGATGAGAACAATGACTTCCTCTTGGAGGCAGTTGCAACGTACTGTGCTTATACACTTTTGGATTGATGTGGTTTCTACTTCAAACGCATTTTTGACTCATGATTTTTTATCTATTTTTTATTCCATTCACATTCAGTGCTTTGAACACTAAACAGGCCCTGCTTCGTGTTGAGTGAAAAAAAAATTTGGGGTGCTTACTAATTCGTAATACTAAAGCCCAATTGTCCCATTTGGCAACATTTTAACTTGGCTCTTTCTCACTCGAACTTGAACTCTGAGTGTCAATTGCCCCCCGTTCTGTGCGTGTTTCATTCAAGGGAGGGTGTAGTGAAGGCAGGGCCTTACTTGCGCACATTGCTATGTTAGCATAGGCCTATTACAAGTTTAAATGCCATTTTAACTTTTTGCTGCTTTTGCACCCAACACTATATGTAACTGTTGTTGTAAGTTAGGCTGTGTGAATTGCTTAACATGAGAATGGCTTGTTTTCTCCCTAGACTTACATCTCGACCTTAGTCTGCACAGTGAGTGCTGAAGCCTCCAAGGTTATCATAACAATGTTAGGTGTTGTTCGGGCTGATCGGCTCATGCTCTAGACAAAACATGCAAGCAGCTGCAGCTAGCTGAAATTCTGGCGGCTTTAATATTGCACTGCATACATGATTTTAGGCACTCTGAAGAAAATCAGTTTCCAGTGAGACAGAGAGCTATTGCAGATCCTGATGTGATTCACTTCTGCTGATCTTGGAGGTATGGGGTTCCCCATTCAAGCCTAAGAGACCTTCTAATATTATATAAAACATAGGTCCTAGCTAGGGAGGGTGGCATACAAGGCACTATACTATCTGTTTCCACCATCAGTATAATGTGATTTCTCCTTTTGTGTTTTATGGAATTGTAACAATGCTGATCGTATTATTTTTAATCATATGCCTGCTTATGCTCGCAAAAATATTGCATCTTAGAGCACGTTGTTAAAATAAACATTTTAAACTTTACCATGTCTATTATTTATCCATAGTGTGGACTGGTATGAGAATATAATGAAAAAGTGTTCTTGCTTCCCACCATTCCTGAGAGTAACCTAAGTCGCATGTTCTGGGTTGTCTAATCATTAGTGTTTTTGCTATAGGACAAAGAGCTAATGTGACGCTGATGCTAGTCGGTTAGGGGGTTCTAGGTACTGAGGTGAGTTTTATGGCCCACCATAATTCACTGAGGTCCTGGATCTCTGTGCACAGTTCTGTGTCTGAGCAGAATCCCTGCAACAGTGGTCGAGCACAAAAGCAGTATAAGAGAACAGTGTAAAGCATTTGTTGTACAAACTCAGTCAGCAAATGAATTCACACACTCAAAGACTGAACTTCAGACCAATTTTGTTTTTTACAGAAATATTATTTTAGTTATTTTATTACTAGAACCAAGCAAGCCTGGCACAGGTAAGCAATAAATACTTTATAGTAGTAAATGCTGATTGTAATACAGTTCAATTGCAATTGTAAATGTACTATGGTTTGACTTACAGTATTGTATCAGAGAAATGCAATCACTTGTAAATACAGTACATAGATTTGAATGGGATTTTCAGTAAAATACCAGGTAAGTTACTTCTGGATTACTTTTCTTACTCAGTGCTGTATGCCTGGATGCAGCACAGGGACATTTCCTGTAAACAAGTGAGTAAAAGTGTTATTGTTATCCTATGGAGGAAAATAGGGTTATTGGTTTTTACGTAAGTATTTGGTAGTGGGAGTTGAGGTTCTGGGGGTAGACTCAAGGGTCCCCCAGGGTCAGTGATGCACTCTTGTTACACCCTCAGCGGCACAAGGGGGGCCGGGTGCAGAGTGTTGAGGCCCAATGTTATCCAATGGGGATAGGGGGCCTCGGTTTGGTGGCTGTTGGCAAGCAGGCCACTGGGTTGTGGACCAAAGCTCCTGGACTTTAGCTCAGTGCAAATAGGGAAACAAATTGGCACCAAAGGTGCACCCTCAGCGGCACTAGGGCGGCCGGGTGCAGGGTGCTGTTTCGACGTCGACTGCCCTATTGTTTCCAAAGGAGAACCTCCGGTTTGCAAAAGCACTGCAGACAGGGAGACGAAAGACTTCTGGGTGCGACCACCACTTCGAGAGGTATGTTGGAATGTTAGGGGTTGGTTAGGCACCGTTGGTTTGGGCACACAAGGCCGTGGTGCGTCTGGTGCAGTGGTGCCTTTTGGGGTCGGATCTTCTTACCAGCTCCTTGTTGCGGTTAGGGGGGGCCATCTGGATTTAGACTGCAGGCCTCAACTGGAGGCTTGGGGCAGGTCAGGGATCGCCGGATCTCGGTTCAGGATCGCCGGGGTGACCTCCTCGTGGTGTTTGCCCACTTGAGCTCTGGATGTGGACGGCGGGTGCAGAGTGGGGCGGATTTGCGGTTTCTGGCTGCTGCCATAGGTTGCAGTTGAACAAATCCGGTGTTCACGGGAGAAGCAGTCTTTCACAGTGAAGGCAGGCAGGTCCTACAGGGTTTTTGAGGCTGCTGGCTGCAGGACCCACCGGGATTTCGCAGGAGCAGGTTCGAGGGGGAGACAGGCCGCGAACTTGTTTTTCCCACCGGTTCTCCCATCCAAAGTGGGGGTCAGAACCAGTGGGGACCAGTTGCTGAAAGCAGCAATTGGCCTGGGGAAGCTCACAAAGGCAGCAAGCCTTTGAAGCTTCTACTTCACGAACCCTGCCCATTCTGGGGGAGGAGGCTTGGCATCTCGTCCCAGGATGTGCACTGTTTCAGGCCTCAGAGAGCAGTAGGCTCTCGACCCAGGGGTCCAGAAACATGTCTGGTGGAGGCAGCTGAAAGTAGCCACTCAGCCTGGACACTAGTGGTGGGTTAGTTTTTAGGGGGCATCTCTAAGATGCCCTCTGTGCGTATTTTTCATTAAACCCCACACTGGCATCAGTGTGGGTTTAATGTGCTGAGATGTTTGAAACCAAAATTCTCAGTTTTCAGTGTCACCATTATGGTGCTGTGGAGTTCGTAATGACAAACTCCCAGCACCATATGCTCTTAATGGCAGCACTGCACTTACAATGTCTAAGTATGGACTTAGACACTGTAGGGGTACAGGGCTCATGCACCTGTACCCTCACCACTGGTATAGTGCACCCAGCTAGAGGGTTAACTGACCTATGCCAGGGCAGTGGTTTGTAGGCATAGCACCCAGGGATGTGTGCCATGTCGACTATTCACTTTGTTATGCAGCAAGATACGCAGCCTACAAAGGCAGTGTGTGAGTGTCAGAGTACAGGACCTCTAAGGGTGGCACTATAAGTGCTGCAGCCATTAGAGGCCTTCTGTTGTCACAGTGCCCTGGGTACCTGTGGTACCATATACCAGGGGCTGACCTGTGGCCAGAGATGCCAATTGGGTTTAGGCTTCAATGCAGTTTTAGGGAAAGAACATAGGCCTTGGGTAGTTGATTAACAGGAGCTCAGGGCACACTCAGTCAAAGTACATCAGCAGTTCAGCAACAAGTGGGGGCAACTGTCAGCTGCTGATTCCTCTGGCGAGATTCGATGCCAAAAGGGGTCCACCTCTCGACAGTTCCAACCCTGATTGCTATAACAGCACAGATGGTCAAGCGGGGGGAAGGAAAGGAAGGGGACAACAGGGAGGGAGATCTGTAAGGCAAAACAAGACAGGTTAACTACAGCATAAAACCCAGCTTCTCTCTTGCTTTAATCTTGCATACCTGTAAAATATATAAATTCCTCGTTCCCACAGGAGTGCTGTACAGGTCCTTGTCCTACTTTTGCAAGGAGAGGGGTTGCACTAGGGAAAGGTTAAACAAATGGAGACTTAGCAACCACCCTAGAAAGGAGAGAACGTTTCCCTATATAAGCATTACACACCACATTATCTCCTGTTAGTACTCTCTATACAGCATTAAGATTGACAGCGCCTACATCACAGGGGAAGAGCAGTAGGCTGCCTCTTGAACCCCCTGGTAGGGAAAACAAAACATACACCAAAATGTTCCAGCTTCAATACAATACACAGTAACAGTCTTGCGCTTAATTGTCCATGTGTTTATGAGCCAGTTCCTAATCACCTAATGACCCCAATGGTGATTGTAGGTAGCGTGCTTATTTCAACAAGAAAGGCCGAATTTACTTAGGGGAGTTATCTGCACTCCGATGAGTTGCAAGCACAAAAATAAACAAAGGCTGTGAAGCAAGAATCGCTTCCTGAAACAAGTCTTGAGCAATGCGGTGCATGTGCACCCTTACCAGTACCAAACGTGCTACGGGGAAAAGCGCTGTGTTCCAAGAATAATTTGCACCGCGCCCGGCACCGGAGACTTCCTTTATGCTTCTCCGTCCAGGTCAAGGTTCCTTCCCATGAGGCTCTCACGGAACTTCCGCTAAGCCTCATGGGAAATGTAGCCCTGCTGACGTTCCGTCTTCGCGCTCCTCGCGCTAGATGGCAGAAGTCTTCTTCCTGGCTCTTGGCAGCTCCACCACCCATTTACCCATAACTCTGCTTAGTTCATTGTCCGTGGAGGGGTAGGGATGGCGGCAGATTGGAGGATCCCCTGCTTGGTGGCTGGTGTTGAAGGTAGGCATGTGACAGCAACCATGCAGAAAGAGGGCACTTTCTCACAGGTGGGCATCTCTGGATGGCATCCACCTGTTATGTTATGTTATGTTAAGGGGAGTCTTGTAGAGCGCTCAGCTACTCGGGCAGAGTGTCCCGGCGCTATCAGACCTGTAGGGCAAAAACCGTGAAATCGCAGAAGGCTATTGTCCAATCAACCATGTTTTGAGCTCCTTCCTGAAAGAGAGCGGGTTATCTAGCTTCCGGAGAGACAATGGCAATTTGTTCCACAGTTGGGGTGCCAAAAGTTTGTTAGAGCGTCCCCCAATGTGAGCTCGTTTAATTGCCGGAACGGTACCCAACGCTAGAGATGCGGATCGTAGGGATCTGGAAGGATGGTAAAAGCATACTCTTTTCCTTAAATAGAAGGCACCAGTGCCGTGGAGGGATTTAAATGCCATAGTGAGAGTCTTGAAAAGAATGCGTTTGCATCCTGGCAGCCAATGGAGCGAGTTTAAAAGAGCAGAAGTGTAGGACCTACAACTGAGGCCAAAGATTGCTCGTGCGGCCGAGTTTTGAACAATTTGTAGATGGGTGAGGAGATACTCAGGAAGGCCTAGGTATAGTACATTGGCAAAATCAAGCCGTGAACCAATCAAGGCCTGTACCGTGATCCTCCTGTGGGCATGAGACAGAAAGGGAATACATTTCCTAAGAATTTTTAAAAGGCCAAAACATTGTCCAACTAGATCTAAAACCTGAGGTTTGAGAGTCAGCCCATTGTCAACTTTCACACCCAGATTTTTTGCCATGGGGGTAGCAGCTGATGGAGGAAACATATAAGCAGGCCACCAGGATTTCCAGTAGGCATCCGGGGGGCAGCCGAAAAAGAGAACCTCTGATTTGTCAGAGTTACACTTTAATTGATTCCATTGGAACCAAGAAAAGACGGCCTCAAGGCAGCTCTTGATGTTGTCGCCGTTAAAGTCAGTATTCTTTTTACAGGTAAAAAGAAGCTGCATGTCGTTGGCATAGGATACAATCTGGGCTCCATAGGACTCAGCTAATGGGACATATATATATTAAAAAGAGTAGGACTCAGGATTGATCCCTGTGGAACTCCCACCTCCAACGGTGGAACTGGGGCTGAAAATGGAGGGGCCCAGATTGCTTGTTGGCGGTCAGATAGAAAAGACACAAACCAACTGAAAACCGTCCCTCTCAAACCAATCTCCTGGAGTCTTAAAAGAAGACGGTTGTGAGGGACTGTATCACCTGCTCCTCTTTCACTTTTGCCTTTTGGGCTGTGGCCGCCCCTCTGGCAGTTCCACCTTCATGTCTTCGGCCCTGCTGTCTGCCAGCTCATGGACCATGCCAGAATCATGGTATTGTCTAGTGATATGCTTGGCTATTGCAGTATGAGCTCCCTGAGGACCTAAGAATGGCAGCCCTGGATCAAGTGGGCCCTGATTTCATCCAGCTGATTGATGTCCATGTAGTAGCTTGCCAACTTCTGAAGCCATCTTCGGCTTGACTGACTTGTCCCAGCTTGGAGCTCTCATAATCAGGGTTGAGTTGAGGAACGAAGTGGCAATTAAGTGTCTCTACTGCAGCGTCAAAGTCATTGTCCCCACCTGTGTTGAGGAGGTGTTTGAACAGCTCATATAAGTCAATGCTGCCGTCATGGAGCATCATGAATCTGGTGCCCAACCCATTGGCACCACCATGGGGCGGCAGTGGGGTGGCTGAATGGCGGCATTGCCGTGTCAGAGAAAGGAGCATAGTGCACGGGCCCGCCTGGGTCAGATCAGGCTGTTGTTGTTTTTGGGACATTGTGCGTGGCTTCTTAGTCCCCTTTTTAGAGTGCATCGCTCGTTGGTGGCAGCTGTTAGCGTGGCCTCTGCCATCACGGGGCTGCACGACTGAATGTGGTGTGCCACACATGCACAGACCACTACCATCCTCTGTCACCAGGGTGGAATTCTCAGGTATGTGTGCCGCCTAGGCCCTGGGGACACCCATACAGATAAATATGAGACTTCACACACAGGGGTACTGGCAACTGTTGCAGAGTTACCATGAATGGTCACTCCACCTTTTATTTATACCCTCTGGCCGTGCCTGGTCCTTGGGATGTTGAAACCTACACAATGTATAGTAGAGGTTGGGTGGCATTCTACAGTATTTGTTTCTAAAATGTGGGTGCAAGGAGAAAACAAGATTCAATTTCAGGACCGGAGGCTTTGATTATGCTTCTCTATTCTCTACCACTTTATTACAGCAGCCAATCACAATAAACTTTTGTAAAACACTACATATCCCAGGATACTCTACAATCATGTGACTAACCATATAGCAGGTGCCCCATATAACACCTTCACCATGTCATAGCTTTGTCTTTCTTTGCTGCTTCGCTGCTGGTTCAGTGCACTTTGAATTACTTTCTTTTGCGATACTGGGGTTTCAGTTCAGATTGTTTTTTTTCATGTGCAGCGGTTATTAGCATTATCAATTTAATTATTCTTATTCACTGTTGTTTTCCTTTGATCTTGTGTACATTTGCGGGCTTGGAGCAAACCTCTAGTGTCTATTTATCTATTGTGGGGCCGCGCCGATCTACTGATGAGGGAGGTATTATTCTGGGAGCAAACACAAAGAGATGATGAACGGAGTGCAGAAACTTTTCAGACACTCACCCCCAGTCAAAGATCTGGGTTGAATCCATCATAGTTCTTTAGCTCACTTTGCTACCTCAGTTCAGACCCAGCTCTTTGCAAATCAGTCTTGACCATGTGCCTCATGGGAACAAACCAGCCCAAACTGCCAAGCCAGGTCTTCCCTGAACCGGAAACAAGCATCCTGGGACCGGTCTCTAGGTAACACCCTTCATCAGCCAGGCTAGCTTGAATCCAGTGGCAAAGTGAGCTAGAGACCCAAGTCTGGGCATACCCTGCCAACTTAGAGTGAACGAGGGATTATCCTCCAAGCGAGGCGCTTGAAACCATTGCTTGATTTTGGTGGAGCAGGAGTTTGGGACCGAGGTCGCATGTCTGCCTGACACATGGTCCTCTTTATTGTTACTCACGATGGGCAGCTCCGAACATGTGCGACGGTTATTTTGGATGCATCGGTTCTAGGAGATTTGAAATTAACGCACAGAAATGCGTGTACACATTTTCCCGATCCTTGGCCCTTGTGTCGCTCCCTACTGACGCCCTGAAGCTAGATCTGGTTCAGGGTTGAAAAATTGGCAGAGGCTTTGCCGGGAGCGGAGTAAGCAGGCACACCCCCCCCCCCCGCACCTCCCACATTCTAATAATTTTTTCTTGCCTGCTTTGGGGTATATTGCTGCTCCCCCCTTATTATTCCTACGTGTGGCTTGATTGATTCTATGCCTTCCTCATGGGACCTTGTTTCTCTGCTTTGTAGAACCAGTCTTAATGGCAGAATATTATGAGGAGGATTTCTATTACGATGACCCTGCTGAGTCATTGGAGTAAGACCTGCTAGAGGCATTAGATTTGGGGGTACAACACTCAGTTAACAAAGCCCTTGTTACAGCCATAAGGCCTCTAAAATGTCACCTCTGTAGCTACGCTGAACAACAAGTTGGTCGCTGGCACCTCAGGTGAGAGCCAAGTCCAGTGGCAAGTCGCCCAAGTTCCCCATACTGCTGACTTTGCGAGACTGGCCGACTCGCTTACCTCTAATCACGTGTATAGTGTACCTAGTGGGCCAACTGTATCAGACCCTGTCCAGGAGGATGAGGCTACCTCTTCATCTAGCCCGGGCTCAGACCAGGAGGAGGCTCCTGGACTCAGCAAGCGAAGACGCAAAATGCGCCATGCCGAATCCCGCCCTCAACCGAAACTGCTCACGTTTGAGCCCGCAGACATTGTTCACCCTATGTCCACGGCCTGGCTCCCGTCTCAGGAGGTGGCTGACTAGGTGCAGTCCCTTTTATGCCAGGCCTTCAACAAAGAGGTGCATCCAAGGCTTCTCTCCGAATGCCCCAGGCCAGATTTAACGAGGAAAGTTGCAGAGACTACAGAGGTGGAACAGACCCTGGTCACATATCTTAAAATGTTTACGATCTGCCAGGTCAAGTTATTGGATAAGTCTGAGCCTCTGACTAAAATCCTTGAGCTGGGGTCCTTATCGAAGGAATCAGCGATGGCCATTGACCCTGAAGAACTCATAGGGTGGGCACAAAGTGCAGTCTGTCAATTGGGCAATGTGAATTGTGCTATGTCCAGTGAGAGACAAAGGTCTGTTCTACTGAAGCTGGACCCCAAACTCACTGAGCTGGCATCCTCAGAGTCAGCCCTGATTGTGCAGGGGTTGCTGTTTGGCCAGCTGTTTTTGAAAGAGCTCTGTAGGTTGTTGCTACCTTCAGCAACCTGGACAAAGCACAGGGATCCCTTCGCAAGGTGTTCATACCTGTTTTTGGCAGGGTTGGATGATATCGAGTGTATCAGTTTGGCCGTGGTTATCAGCAGGGCCCTCACAGGGGTTACTATCAGTAACAGCAGGGTGGGGTATCAGGACAACACCCTCTTCCACCCCTCTCACTGTGCCAACCGAAACCTCTTCAAGAAGGGTCGCATTGGAGGACCCTAACGAGATATTCGGGATTCAGGGATCACAGGTGAGACTGATTCTGTGTTCATAAGTGGTTTTGGGGGGCAGGATTCCGTTTTTTCTGCAGGCTTGGAACTGATCCCGCAGGATGCTTGAGTTCTAGAGACAGTGCAGGGCTACAACCTTGAACATTACAGCTCCCCAATATTTACCAAAATCGCTCTGGGCAGGTTCCCCTGGCCCTCACCTCCTGCACCACGGGCCTTCTTCAACGTGAAAGGGAATCTATGTGCCCTCTGTACTTCCCTTTCCCACCGCCACTGGGACTCTGGAAATGCCCCTTTTTACAAATTAACAACGAATTGTCTGACATCCTGCCCTTCTGTCCCTTCTGCCACACCCAAGAGTCTAACATTGTTCCGTCTCTGCCTATTCTCAAAATCCTCCAATTTCCAGCTCATGTATTCCATCAGCTTCTCTTGCTCTGTCCTGAATGCCTGCCAATTTCCCACGTCGTCTTCCAATTTGCCTGTACGTTCTTCTACTTCTGTAACTCTCCCCTCCACTTCCTTATATAGTTTGTTTATCTTCCTCAGCGAGCCTTGGATCTTTTTTGAAGCCTGCCTTGCTCTGCGACTTTCCGTTCTTGCCTCTGCCTGCATCTCTTTCAGAGTGCCAAATAGAGCTTCAAAGGAATTTTTCTGAGGCAAGTCTTCAGAAATAGGGACCCTATTACTGCTATTATCCTGATAGACCTGGGATGTAGCTGAATAGTCCCAGAGCAGACGACTATCATGCTGGAGAGGAGACCCCTGAATGCGGCTCCTTGGGTTTGAGGACCTTTTCTTTTGCGTGGATTCTTTGCCAGATGTGCTAGATATGCTAGATCCAGAGTCTGAGACCTCCTCATCTACCTCCTCCTCCAGACTACCTTCAGAGGAAATAATTGACTCAGAATCCTCGTTCACTGAGTAGAAGCAATCCCCTTCAATTGAGCCCCCTTCTAGTTTTTCTGTGACATGTTTGTCTTTGTGTCTATCCATGCTATTCTTTCGCTTAATGTTTTTGCCTGACAAGCTTTCCATGCTGCCCCAGGTGCTTGCTCCTCGACCTTGAGCATTCCTTCTCCCTTCATTCATTTCAGCCTCCACAAGCATCAGAGCCCCCAACATGTCAGCATTCCCAGGTGGAGCGCCCGGAGTGCCCGGACGCCTCTCTATGTCTCTACCTGTTGTCGTACTCGCCGGGATTCGACCAGTAGATGATGAATCTGCCACTCGATCCTCTAGAGCCTCTGTTGTTTCTGGGCTTTGTTCGTCCGGGAGCAATATGGAAGCAGTTCTCCCCGCACTCGCGTCCGCGAGCCCTGCTGCCTCTGAGTGCTGATATTGTTGCCTGGCAACCAACTTCGTCCCGGCGTCGGCTGCTCCCGCAGCGTCCTCGCGGACGCATTCTCCAGACTCTGGCGTCTCTGAAGGTTCCTGCAGCTGTCCGGGGGCCTTAGTGGAGAACACCTCCGTCAGGGTAGGCTGCCTCATCATGCTGTCCTTGTCTTTGTTTCTGCTCAGACCCTCTTTCGAATCCGTCATGTTGGCGTGCCTTGCTGCCGTTGTATTGCGGTTATCAAGCGCGTTCTTTAGGAGCGTTGCAGTTTTCCCCCGCACCTCTGTCTTCCTTTTCTGTTGGATATTCGGCACCTTACGGATTGCTCCAGGGGATCTCCCTGCCGCTGCCACCCCTGCCACTCCTTTTATCACCAGTCCTGCCTCTCTCGGCTTGTCCTGTCATGGTGGACGGGGGGACATCTTGACCCTCGGGGTTTTTTTCCCTCCTCTTATCGCTCGAAGCAGCCTGCTTACACTCGACCTCAACCAGGCCCAAGTCGTGCCGTTCAGGTGAAACTGCTCCTTGAAACGGCAGTACTCTTGCATACCACCTTGCTACCTCAACTCACGGGCCATCAGGGGAGCACAGCATTTTTTTCTGCTACATCCAAAATTAGCAGGGGAGGAAAGAAAATGCGACTGCTTAGCTCAACTCAGCAGCGGCCATCTTGCCCCTCATCTGATACCGCGAATTTGGTAAATATTGGGAACTTTTTACTGAGAGAGGAGATAATTGGCGAGGCCCGACAACAAGAGGTCATTCGAAGGCATTACTTTCTTTGCTAGGCCTGACTTCTGTCACGTCACCGTAGAGAGGAGATGGAAGCTGAGACAGATGATTGCCCCCTTTCTGGCTATAGGTTTGGAAGTGTTCCTCCTTTTCCCTGCCAGGCTCAAAGTAGTTGTGAGGGGAAAGTCCTGGATGTTCTCTTCAGAGATTAAAGCCCAGCATTTTTTGGAAGAAATGACAAAGCAGAAAGGTGGTTAAAGGGAAAAGGGCCTTGATGGATGTGTATAACGTATCATATGAAGGATAGGTAGAAGAGGTGAAGATGGGGTAGCACAGCATGCTAAAGAGGTGAAGTAGGGGAGGGAGGCGACTAGCGCAACTTGAGGCGGGCACACATAGGTCTCCTGACCTATTTGCCTGTAAGGGAGGGGGGGGGAGAGGGCAGGGGGGTACTTGGGTAAGAGAGGGCGGAGGGTGGCACGGGGGGGAAGGGGGGCGAAAAAGGGACACTACGTTTTTTTTCTTTATTGGCACATCACACTTATGGAGGAAGAATTGTTTTACAATGTATACAGTATGAAAACTGTAATTTGTTAGAATGTATACAGGATTTGAAAATGAGTGTATTGAATTCACAGATAAAAATGTTGTGTAATGATTTAGTAGGTTCATTAGCAGGAAAAGGGATGGATTGTTATGCCGTGTAGAATCGCCTCAGTAAACGTCTGTGGGCTTAACAAAGTAAACAAGAGACTCAGAGTGGCTGCATTTCTTAAAACATTACGCCTTGATCTGGTAAACCTGCAGGAGACACACATAGAGGGTGCTAAAGGTTATCTCTTGGAGCAACTGGGTTTCTCATTATTAGCAAACTCCAAGCAAGGGAATAAAACTAGAGGAGTGGCGGTAATAGGGAGGAGTGGGGATACAACAGTGAAAAGGAAGAAGGAAGATCAGTGGGGGAGATGGGTAATCCTGGAAGTGGCTTTTCAGGGAGATATTTTCACGCTGGTCACGATATATGGGTCAACAGAGGATGACCCAGTTGTTTTCCAGTACTTGGATATTGAGCTGGCACAGTGGCCTGAGCCAATAGTCTGCTGTGGAGATTTTAATCTGCATGATCTTAGTAGCTCATTTGGTCAACCTGGTGGGCACTATATAGGTAGGAAAAAGAAGGTGTACAGAGCACTTTCAGATATGGTGATAAACAACTCTCTGGAGGACCCGTGGGTAAAGTGGCATCCGTACATAGATGGTAGTACGTTTTATTCTGCTCCCCACAAGGTACTGGTCCGCCTGGACTATTTTTTAATCTCGAGTATCTTGATTGCCGGCTCAAAAATTGAGAGACACCCCCGGGTGATCTCGGACCACAGTCCACTGGTAGTTACACTTGAGCTGGGTCAGACCATAAGGAGGGAGGTTTCTTGGACTTTTGAACGTGCACTACTACAAGATCAGGCATATCGGGTTCATATGGCTAAATGGATAAAGGAGTATTGGGATTTAAATAGAGGGACAGCATCACCAGGGGCTGTTTGGGATGCATTTAAAGGGGGGATCAGGGGGTAGACACTGAGCTATGTGTTAACTAGCCAAAAGAATGAGAGACTAAGGTCAGAAGAGCTAAGACAAAATCTTTTACATTTAGATGCAGAATTAGCAACCGCTATTGCGCAGAACTCCCAGTTAGATCAGATATTGCTTAAGATTACCGCAACCAGAGCCGAAGCCCTTGAAGCGATGGCCAAAAAAGCGGCAGGAAAATATCTGTCGCAAAGGGAGAAGGCGTATGAATTTAGCGAGAGGGTTGGCCACATAGCAGTCCGGAGTAGGCAGAGGGCTGCAAAATCCGATATCAAAGAGATTGTAGATCCACAGGGTAATTCTTTTACAGAGGCAGGTCAGGTTAGAGAAGTATTCAGACAGTTTTATGCAAATTTATACTCCTCTGATAAGGTGGGGGTGTGGAGGATATAGAGGGGTATCTGAGGCTTGTCCCCACTCATAAGCTTCAGATAGAGGACAAGGAGAGTCTAGAAGTTACATTTGAAATGGCCGAATTGAATATCGCTCTGGAGAGCCTACCCTCGGGAAAGGCAGCGGGTCCAGACCAGATCCCGGTAGAATTTTTTAAGGTATTCCAAACTGTATTAGCTGCAGATATGCTTGATATTATGCTATTGGCTCAGAAGGGGGATTCAATACCAGACTCCTGGGGAGCCGCTTACATTATAGTTATAGAAAAAAAGGTAAACCACCAACGGCTCCGGGCTCTTATCGTCCTATTACATTAATGAATGCCGACGTAAAGGTATATTCGAAAATGTTGGCCAAAAGATTATCAAGGGTAATTGAGAGTATAGTCAGTCCCTCCCAACATGGGTTTATCCCAGGAAAAGGCATGACACACCACGTCAGGCAACTAATCACAATGATCGATGCAGCAGGTACCCTGGGAGACCCTATGGCAGCTTTGTTTTTAGATGCAGAAAAAGCATTCGATATGGTCTCCTGGGGTTATTTATGGGCTGTCATGAGGTGGAGTGGAATAGGGGAGGGATTTATAAGGGCTACACAAACCCTATATAAAGACCCAAAAGCTAAGATTAGGGTGAATAGAGGGCATTGTGACTGGGTTAAGATCAGTAGGGGGACTAGGCAGGGCTGTCCCTCTTCTCCTTTGCTATTTGCGCTCTATCTAGGCCCTTTTATTTGCCGATTAGAACAAAACCAAGAGATACCAGCAATGCGGATGAGCGGCTGCTCAATAAAAACTTTGGCGTATGCTGACGATGTGGCCGTTTTGACACCCAATCCATCGTGGGCTATTAGGGAGGTAGAATTGGAAGCTCAAAATTTTGGGTTGGTATCAGGATACAGTTTGAATAGCGCAAAAACGCAGATTGTAAAAAATAGGTATGCAGATTGTAACGACCATAGGGTGACTGCATCCGCAGTATACCTCGGAATTACAATTTCAGCAAAACTAGAGGACGGGGTAGAAATGAATATGGCTCCTTTAATGACACGAGTAAAAGTAGATCTAGACAGGCTTAACAACCTACATTTGTCAATTGTGGGCTGTACTAATATAATTAAGATGTTGATACTGCCTAAATTTCTTTTTCTCTTTAGATCTATCCCATTATTATTTGAAACTAGATGGTTTAACGCATTAGAGGCGATTATGAACAAATTTATTTGGGCGCATGGAAAGACACGGAGGGCCTACAGGTTTATTTCCCTCCCGAGAGAGAGAGGGGGATGCGGAGCCCCAGATTTTAGATTGTATTATATGGCCGCATCCTTACAATATATGCAGGGGTTAATCGGGGGCTCGATTCTTGACCGAAGAGTCGCCAGCTTTTCCACAGAGGTGTATTCTATAGTACTTGGAGCAGAAGCAGGAAATTGTATGCTAAATAGTATCGATTTTGGATACTTCAAAAGAACAAAATTTAAAACAATAGCTGCTGTGGTAAACATTTGGAATGCCTTCTTAAAAAAGACAAGATTAGGGAGACATAATAGATATAAAAGGATGTATAAAAATAGGTAATTTCCTACCACTATATTTGCAGATTCAATAATGGCAGAATGGGTAGAAAGGGGGTTACACAAATTGGGGATATCATTAACGCAGATGGAATAATGCAGTTTAGTGAGATAAGGAACAAGTTTGGTTTGGATAACAGAGGATTTTTTAAATATCTCCAGATCAGAAGCTTTTTAGGTAATAAGCAGGGTGGTGCCGCTGGTTTCAGCAAGATAGAGATCCTGGAGAAAATAAAAGCATCAGGGGATTGTACCATACGGTCTTTCTACGCAAGTCTGGTAAAGGAGAAGAAGGATGACTTGGAGAAGCATAGTAATAAGTGGGTGGAGAAGCTGGGTGGGGAGTAGGCTTGGTTTCAGGAATCTTTAGAAGTAGGGCAAACAGTCCTATGTTCAGCTCCGTTACAATCCCAGCACTACAAAACCATATTTTCTTTGTATTTTACGCCAGCCAGGATTGCAAAATGGGGCGGTACCACAGGAATATTCTGTCCTAGGTGTAATTCCTCAGAAGCAGATAGTGTTCATGTATTTTCTACGTGTCCTCAGCTGCACACATTACTGAGGGATATAGAGGTTTTCTTGAACAGGACATTGGGAATTCAATCAGTGCTCACCCCCCTCTGATCCTACTAGGGGTTGGTGCAAATGAGGTAGATGCACCGCGGGAGTTTTTGTTTGTAGCAATGGCAGTTTATAGATTAACCATAGCGAGGGCATGGCTTGATAAAAACCCTCCGGGGATGCGAATATGGCTGGCCGACCTACTTGGAGTATTCAATTTGGAAAAGAATATCTATGCACAAAAGGGTAGGAGGAAAATAATTTTAGGCCTAAAAATATGGGATACAATAATTAAGTGGAGGGAAAGATTAGTCAGCGGTTGAAGTTTCTAGGTGAAATGAAAATTTTTATGATAGAAAATGGATTGTATACTGTATACAGGGAGGTTAAGATTGGATTGGGAAAAAGTATATATACACATAAAATATATATGAAATGTAAAATATATATGAAATACTCATGTAGAAATGTATAAAATGAAAGTGTGCATAAATCTGGAAAATAAAAATATATATAAAAAAAAAAAAAAGAACATTACAGCTCCCCAGACAGTTGTCCCTCCCCTCCGTAATGTCTTTTTCCCCATCAAGAGCAAGATTTTATTTCCTCTGAGGTTCATGCTCTCCTGAAAAATGGGGCGTTGGTGATCACGGACCCTCACCCTATTAGGTATCACAGTTGTGTCTTCCTGGTGGAGAAGAGGTGGCTCTAGACTTGTACTAAACCTCAAAGAGTTCAATGGCTGGGTGATTGTTGCCGACGTGAAAGCTCTGGAATGCCGGCCGGCTCCTTCTTCCTTGCCTGTCCCGGAAGTCAGGCAGAGGGGATGAGTCACATCTATACGCACGACCTGGAAGAAGAAAAGGACGGAGGACGGTGTATCCAGAAGCGTGAAGATGAAGAAGGAAGAAACCAGTATGAGCGGAGAGAAGACGGCGGAGCTGGAAAAGCCACCAAGAGCAGAGTGAGCGGGAGCTGACTTCTACAGGATCCGACATGCCGACTGAAGAGCGGAGAGCAGAGGCAGAAGCGGAGCCTCCTACCCGCTGTTTGAGTCCAGAGCCCCGCCGTGTCCCAGGAGGGACGTGGCTCCATCAGGCGCATGCCCGGTTCCTAGTAAGTAACGTAAAGAAATAACAGAAAGGAAATAAAAAGAAAAAAAAAGAAGAAGGGGGGAGCACAGTGAAAGGAGAATCAAGTATAAAAAAAGGGAGGGAGAAACAAGACTAAAAGAGAAAAAGAGATTAGAACCCAGAAGGCCAAACACACTCTATCATTAGGGGCTATGTAGATACTTAGTTTTTTTTTATTTCTTTCCTTATTGTTTTGTTAACAAGCACTGTTGCCTATGAGACAGAAAAGAAATCACCCCACTAACCCAACCATTTAAAGGGAAACAAGGGCAGCCACTTACCTGCTTCTTTATTTTTGTCGAGGGTACTGACGGAGAGGAACTCCGATGAACCTGGGAAAAGAAGAAGAAAGCGCTATTAACTTCAAGACTGGGACTTAAATTCCACAGTTAATAGATTGTTCTTTTCTTTAAAACAAATAAAGTATAAAGAAAGTATGTTTATCCTGGGTGCCTGATTGAACACTAAAACCTACGGATGGTTACAAGTGGTGGAGAATGCGGGGACATCCCTTCCATTGAGATAAAATGGATGCCTTAATAGAACATCTTTTCCAGGGCCACAGAAAACTTGAATGGGCTCTGGAAAGCCAGATGCCTTCCGCGGAAGCTGACCGAGAACTGTTTCGCCATGCGTTAAAAACGCAGACAGAACAATTGACCAAACTAGCACAAGAATAAAATACAAGTCACCACTGTATTAGCGACGTACAAAGCACTCCTGTCTGCTGCACCTATGGTGGCTTTACAAGATCTACTACCTGGTGATGACCTTGATGCTTTTCTAACAAACTTTAAACGTACGGCAAGAGCGGGTGCATGGCCCCTTGAAAGATGGCTAGCTTATTTAGCCCCCTTGTTATCGGGAGATGCCCAAGCAGCATATCAAACCGCCAATTCTCAAAAGAATGCTACTAATGAAGAAGTGAAAAAGGTGATACTAGATATGGCAGGCTTAGACTAATAAGTCTACAGGCTAAGATTCTGACAGGAAAGGGGCAAATCAGGTGACACCCCGAAGGTACTATATTTTACGTTGAAAACGGCCCTTGAAAAATGGCTGAAACCTCACGACAATACTAAAGAAGAAATAGTGGGAAAATGTGTCTTGAACAGTTTATAGAGGCTCTTCCTCACTAAACCCAATGATCGCTTTGTCAACTTTCTGGAATCAGTAGCGAGCAGGCTGTCGAAATGGCCACTACCGTTTCACTGGTCCAACCGCGGTTTTCCTCTCAAGAGGCGGATAGACACACCAGAAATTCCTCTAAAGCAACTAACCTTCACATCGAACTAAAACAAAATAAAACGATTAGTGGAAGAAGGAAAACCATTCAAACTAAACCAGATTTTCAGGTCCCCTCTGATCCTCAAAGCTTTGAGTGCGGCAAATGGGGCCACATAGCTCGTTTTTGCAAAAAACAGAAAGTCACAGATGAAGCCGTGGAAGTCAATTATTCCCCAAGCTCTGTTTACTTCACCCAAGAGATGGGCCTGTGCTTTTTGTAAGTGTACGGATCAATAACAAATGGACAATTGCCTTGTTAGACTCTGGATGTAAACAGTCAATTGTGCGAGCAGACCTTATTTTACCTTCCCAAGTTATACCTGAGAAATATGTACAAATCAGATGTGTACATGGGGATGTAAGAAAGTACCTGGTTGCCCGACTAGTTCTTTCCACATCTAACAGGACCACAGACGTAGGAGTACTTCCTAATTGACCCGAAGATATCATCCTGGGAACTGACAACCCACATTTTATAGAAATGTTTTATAATATGCTTACTCGAAGTAAAAGAAGCCCAGGACTCCGCTCCTAAAAATGCCTTGCTTGGTCCTGAGCCATGGATGATAGAACGTAGCTTCCATTTCACCCATGATGTACTCCTGCAGCCCATTTGGGAGAAGGCCCGACAGAATAATACCCACCTTTTTCCCCATTTTCAGATAAAAAAACTGACTTTTGTATAGGATAACGGGACCCACTGACCCCCCCCCCCCCCAACTATTGGTACCAAATGATTTTCAGGACCAGATTATGTTTTATGCCCATTCACATCTGTTAGCCGGACACTTGGGATCTGAGAAAACAATTAATGAAATCCTTGCAAAATTTTATTGGCCTGGTATCTTTGCCCACATAAAAATAATATTGTCTAGAGTGTGAAGTGTGTCAAGAGAAAACCCCCTACTTACCTCCTAAAGCACCCCTCCAACCCTTACCCATAATAGGCAACCCATTTGATAGGCCCCCTACCAAAAACAACTAAAGGATGCTAATATGCTCTTGTTTTAATCGATTATGCCACCTGTTATCCAGAGACTTTCCCTCTTCGTAGCCATGATACTAAGTTCATTGTGGGCATCTTATAGAAGTATTTTCCCATGTTGGGTTTCCTAAAGAAATCCTTACAGATCAGGGCACTCCCTTTTTGTCCCGACTCATGAATCAATATGTAAGCAATCGAATATTAGACATCTTAAAACCTCGTATATCATCCCCAGACCAAGGGCCTGGTTGAAAGGTATAACGGTTCACTCAAGCTCCTTCTAAAAAAAGTGCTATCTGGGGAAGGAAAACAATGGGATCAAATGCTTCCACTAGCCCTCTTCGTATTGAGGAGTTGGGTCCAGGGCCGCTTATGGAGTTCCTCCCTTGAATTGCTCTATGGTCAAACTCTCCTAGAGATAACTCGAGAGGCATGGGAGAAAAATATAACACCTGCAGCAAATAACCTCTTAGAGTAAACCCAACGACTAAAAGCCTGTATTGGAAGACTCCGGGAATTAGCTACAAAGAACTTAGAGAAAAGCAAAAAGAAACAATAACAGATATACGACAAAGAGAAAAAGTTAAGAGTATACCAAGCAGGTGCCTGGGTTCTGGTAATGCTATCAACCTCTTCTCATAAAATAAATGCCGAATGGAAGGGTTCCTTCAAAATATTAGCAAGGGTTAGTAATCTTTCATATAAGTTACCAATGGGGAGACATAGAGAACAAGCCTTTCATATAAATCTCTTTAAAAAATGGCTAGGACTATTACCTCAAGACATACACACAATACACCAAGAAAATAATGTCCTAACCACTATAGAACAGCTAAATATTAATGAAGAATTGTCTGGAGAGCAAAAGGAAGAGCTGAAAGGAGTATTACAACCCTTCAATTTGATCTTTTCAGACATCCAGGTGAAAACACACCTAGCCCAACACTCTATCCCCACTCTTAGTGGGGAGTGTTATAAAGCAAAAGCCATATCGAATTCTTGCAGCAAGAAGACAGGCAGTATTTAAAGAAATAGAGCAAATGTTGACAATGAACGTTATAGAACCCTCACAATGTAAATGGTCTTCTACCATAGTGTCAATTTCCAAACCTGTCGGAAGCATAAGCTTCTGAATATACTTTCGTGCAGTAAACAAGATCTCTAAATTAGACGCATACCCCCTTCCATAGGGTTGATGAATTAATAGAAAGAATAAGAGATGCCAAATATATCACGACAATAGATCTCACGAAGAGTTACTGGCAGGTCCCTTTAAAGATAGAAGACAAAGAGAAAACTGCTTTTTCCACACCTTTTGATCTGTTTCATTTCACAGTGCTTCCTTTCGGGCTTCATGGAGCCCCTGCTAATTTTCAAAGATTAATTAACATTGTACTCAAAAACCATTTTGAATACTCTTCTGCCTACTTAGATGATATAATTATATTTAGCCGTTCATGGGATGACCATCTGAAACATTTACACTCACTCCTGACTGACCTGGAAAAAGTCAACCTTCACATAAGCGCAAAAAAATCCAAAGTGGGGTTTCATAAAGTCAAATACCTGGGCTATTTATTAGGAAAGGGACTGATTGAACCTCAAACCGAGAAAGTCACAGCAATCTCTGAAGTTCCTTTTCTGAAAATTAACGAAGCACTCCGGTCTTTCTTGGGATTAGTAGGGTATTATCGTAGGTTAATTCCTAGATATTCCATCACTGCTGCACCCTTAACCAATCTTTTAAGAAAATGACACCTACTGCCAGGTTCCAAAATCCCACCAAAGAAGCAATAAAAGCATTTCAGACTCTAAAAGAGAATCACTTCTGCCCCAATTCTCACCGCTCCGACTTTACGAAAGTCTATATCCTATAAACGGATGCTTCTGACCCTGACATAGGAGCTGTCCTTGCTCAAAAGGACAACAAAGGTGTAGAGAAACCTGTCCTATATAACAGCAGAAAATTGTTCCCCCGTAAGACTGCTTTTTCCACAATAGAAAAACAATGTTTGGCTTGGAAGTGGGCAATTGAAAAACTTGATTTGACCCCATATACACTGTCTCATGTTCTTTGACTGTTTCTTAGTGCTGAGCTGTGTGCAGTTTGGTTAAAATAATGTTAATAAACTTCCCAGCGCTTGCAAGAACTTGAGTGGAATTGTTGCTGAAACACAAATCAGATGCTTTCCTGCAATGCCTCAACAGCTTGTCCTGATAGACTGGGAACAATAGCTAAGCAGAAACAAAGGGAATAATCCCAGGGTGCTTAGATGGTTCCTCTTGCTGCGGCCCTTTTAATTTGATGTGCTTCATAAATCAGGCAAGGATTAAGTATGGACGAATTTTGCGAATACGCGGTATGCGAATTCGCGCAAAATCGTACTCGCGGTTCGCAAAATACGCGAACTTTCTTGAAATTGTGGATTTTTTAATTTTTTCGAGTTCTCAGGATTTTTTTCACTGCGGCTACCGCGAAGTTACCCATGCGGTCGTATGTGGGCGCGGCCATCTTGTTTTTCACTGTTCGCGTTGCGTATTTCTCTTTCCGGCCGCGAGTTGCATGCTCGCGCTGCGTATTTCCTGTTCCGGGTCGCAGTTGCGTGTTCGCGTCCGTTTTTGCGTGCTCGCAAGGAAAATATTGCGCGAATTTACCCACGCGGTTGCAATGGGCGCGGCGATCTTGTTTTACATTCATTGCTATGGTTCTGGGCATGCCTTTTCTATCCTGCTTCAATCTTTGTAATCCTTTGTTTGTTTGAACTTTTTTTTAATCTTTTGTACTCATTATCTATCTCTCTATTTTTGTACATCTATATTTTGTGTTTTTTTCTACTTTTCGTTACTTTAATAACTACTTCTTTTTAACTCTCTCTTTTTATTTATTTACTTTTTCCCTATTCTTTCCTATTTATTTTTTTTATAGGTGCTCGCCTGCTCAGTGGCCGTGCTACTATGCTTACTTGTTTTCAATTTTGTGCTCATTTGGCCTGAGTGATTATGTATGAGTGTACTTTACAGAACTGCGTAATGCTAGAGACTAGAAACTCAAGTCCAGTCCTTCCTTTGTACTCTTGCCTCTAAGAAGAGAGAGATAGTGGTGATGGATTGATAGGTTGAGTATATTATGACTTGTTATTTAGTAGGACATTTTTTAGTGGTCTGCAAGCATGATGGACTGTGTCTGTCACTTCGCGTGCTGCTGAGTGCTGCCAGTCCTAGTAGAACCTTTTTGTAGTTGGTTTAGTGAGTTACATAACTTTCCAAGTAGATAGTCCGCGAATCCAGCAATACTAATATCCTAGTAGACCACATCAGATAAGTCAATATTTAGTGCAATTGTTGTTTATTTCCCTGAAATAATTTATTATTGTTTTTTTGAAATGTTTGATTTCGTTGACAACAATCACCCATGTTTGTGTCTTTCTTTCAAGTACATTCAACACCTCCCAGGGGCAAGAGGACAGAGGTAGCGGCGCCAGCAGAGCAGGAAGGCCAGGATCGGTCCACCGAGGGCTCTTCTGCTGGCCCCAGTAAGTTTTCCTGTTAATATTAATAATTATACTTCCCTAACTTTTACAGCACCTATTTATTCCAAACGCTCATCGTAATTCTATTTTTTCCTAAATCGTCTTTGATCTTCTTGTAGACTGTTTCTAAATTCTTATCCTGCCTCTACTATGACTCTCTATGCTACTACTATTTATTATTATTAGTCTGTCTCAGTAGCTAGCTAAGCTTACATAGTTGGCAAAAGGTGTTAAACAAAACTCCTATTTAGCAATAGCTCAAGGCACTGAGTGCAGTCCTCTCGGTTGTCCATAATGTTTATTGAAGTCTTCTTAATGTTTATGCTTTGACAATTCCCAACAACAAAATGTCAATGGCCACCAAGAATAAGATACTAGTTCACTTTTTGATTGGATAGGAGGACATACTACTACTGTTGTAGGGACTATTCTGCACATACAGAACTATGGACAAGAAATAGGGCATTGGTGTTAATAAGCGCAGTTAGACTTTCCACATACCTCAGTCATAACAGAAGTTGAACCCCCAATCTCCTTACTGACTAGCTCGTGTGTCAGAGTCATTATTTACCTCCCGAAAGCAGCGATGATCCCCAAAGATTATACAACCCAGAACATAAGACTACGGAGTCATAGTCCCGACCTCTCAGAGTCACGGAATCATGCTTGCAAATTGCAAACCCTTTCGCTCACTCACTCATTAAAAAAAAACACAGAGTCTATGTAAGTTTTAAAGCTTTATTAAAAGTAAAACAACTAGCTCTGTGTGTACTCTGTATATTAATTTTCAATTGTGCATTATATAAAAACATCTATTAAAATCAATTTCATAGCAGAGAAACGGTGAACTCATGAAAACTGAACAGTGGCTGATTTACACATTAATTGTGGGAGACCCCTCACCTGGTTGGAACTTAAAGTACTGGTGATGATGATGATGAGTAACCTATTGCTCTTGTTCATAGAAGGGAATCTTCTGTCTGTTATGAGAAAAATGGTGTGCGCTCAAAAGCAAGCATTCATCAGTTGTGCCAAAAAGTGTAGCATGTTATGGCTAAGCATAAATAAAAACACTCTCCCCTTCCAAAAGAGGAATTTTTAGTTTAGACTAGAGAGTCACAAATAATTAAATTTGTTTATGTAGGAACATTTTTTTTCATTCCTAGACAAAATAGGGAGTGGTGTATATGGCATCTAAAAATATTAAATGTTTTTTCTAGACGGAACACCATTGGCACAGGATACAACCACCAGCGCGGAGGTGGTCACTCCAGGGGCGGATGCGGTGCCACCAGTGCCAGCAGGAACTGCTGTGGGGGATGCCTTGGTTGTGGCGGGCAGTGGTAAGCTATTATATTCCTTACTTATTGAGATTGCAGAGTAGGGTCGCTGCAGGGGTGTTTGTTGTACAGTACACTTTACTGTTAAGAAGACTTACAAATTTAGAACTAAGTTTTTGTCAACCAGGCAGAAGACAGTCACCCATGACTTCGCATTAGCAATTGCATTAGCGGCGGGAGTTGACGAGTAACCAATGGCCTCCTCTAAATTTGACTTCAACTCAGCTGTGAACGTTTTTTTGAGAAGCCAAGTCAGATCAGAGATGAACTTGATGGATGGGGTGAACGAAAAGGGAAAGAAGGGTGTAAGGAAGGAGGAAAGACGAGCGAGTTAAATTAATGACTCGCAAAGAATGATATGTGTTTTTGATTGCAGGCAGAGGTGGCTGGTAGGAATGTGATGCATGGCGGTTGAAGCAAGGATGGGTGGAAGGAGAAAGAAAAGAGGACTACCTGGGTGGGTGAAACAGAAACTGTATGTGTGCTCAATATATTCTTTGGGTCAAATTCAAATGCAAGTCAAGCACGGATGCATGGGTGGTGGTTTATAAAATAAAATAAAAAGGGTGTTTGTCGGTGAGAAAAAGTAAGGTTTGTCCAGTTGAGACATTAAGAAGAATGATTGGCATTTACTTTGAATGGATGGATGCCTGGATAGTATCTTCCTCATAGATAGCATAGGTGTATTTAGAGTAGACAGAGTAGATGGTCACTGGATGAAGAGTGTTAGTTTGAAGAGCATGTAACACTGCACGTCCGTGCCAGGGTAGCAAAGCCAAGGAAAGTAGAAGTTGTAATTTTTCAGAATACTCCCTTGACTAACAGTAGTTTGCAAGCACACCATCTATTGTGTATCTATATTGTATAGTTCACATTATCAAGTCAAGTCACAAGTGCCTTCCTCCGGTGATTACGGGGACCACTCACTACCTCTGTTAATAATTTTTGTTCAACTCTGTCATTCATGTGTGGCCTATCAATCAATAAAAACAAAGCACCTAAAGTCATCCCTTATATAAGCAAATATCATGTGAAGGGGTAGATGATCATATTATCTTCTTCATTTTCCTTTAGTAGTAGTCGGGGGCAGGGCAGGGTGAAAGTTAAATTAATTGAGTAGTAGCGCTTTTGTAACAGAGTATGGCCAGTGCCACCTGTACTAGAAAAGCTTCCCCTCCTGCATGTACTGGTAACAGTAACGCGAGTCTGCCTCATCATGGCTTGCGTTTGTTTTTCTTGGGTGCAAGCTGACTGCGCTGGCATTATGCCGGCTTCCACAAATTTACATACTAATTTCGCTAAACAAGAGAGAAGAAGAAGACTGGTGTACTATCTGAGTCTAATGTAGTGAGTCCATAGTGCTAATAGAATTCCTGAAACTCCCACTAATGTTAGAGCAGAGGCCGACAAAGTGGCAGGTTAGATAGATACATGCCACAAATGGTATGTACTGTGCTTGCAAGTTGCTAGTGCTACTGTGACACAACTTTCTGTTGAATTATTTTGTGTTAATCTTAAAGAGTATTGGTTACAGTATTTTTTCTTTCTTCATATAGATACTCCTTCTAAACCATCAAGGAAGGAGTTGGCTATCCGGGCCAGGCGCCGAAAGCTGGAGACAATTGTTGTCGAATATCGGCGGCTGGTGGCTCAGGAGGAGGAGGAGGAGTCAAGTACAACAACAGCTGCACCCTCCTCCACTGCCCCAGGGTCATCCAGCCATCGTAATCCTCCAGCGGTACAGCGCCGTGTTCCGAGCAGCCCAACCAACAGCTGCCCCCCACAGTACCGGTAAGGCGCATGTGCATCGCCTAACCCTGCGAGTGGCCTACCTTGAGCAGGAGTTGGAGAGGCAGAAAGTCCTGCTCAAGGCCCTCCGGAGAGAGCTGCGGGACCACCTGGCCACAGGACACCGCCGGCCAAAGTAGAGACTGTCCCTTGCCCCTTTTTTAACACCTTGGCTGCTAGGCGTTTTCCCCTCCTGTGCTGGAAAATGCTTTAGTACAGCATTTCATGATGAGCTCAGCTCGTCATCAGCACAGCTCAACTGTGCATCATGACGAGCTGAGCTCGTCATGAGCATCGAAAGGGTTAAAGACTTTTGGGGGGTGGGAATTGGGCGTTGGGGTTTTTGAACTTTTGGGGACATTTATTTCATGGACATTGGTTGGGGTTAGGGAGGGGGTGGGTCGGGTCTTGTGGGATAGTTTATTTTTGTTAGGGTCTAAATAATTATTTATTTTCCATTTAAACATAGCATATGCGTTTTTACTGTTTAGTGGGGGAGGCAGGGGGGGGCTAACTGTACGTTTGTTTTCCTGAAACTTAACTGGCTGGTTGATTCAAATTGTCTAAGTAATCGCCTAAATTTGTACAAAAGTGCCACTGACAGAGTTAGTGAATTCAATTGTCCTACTACTTTACTAGTACTACCGTCAGTCTCTCCTCTCTAGTCCATTATTCTTCCTCCCCCAAAATGCTTATCTTACCTGTGATTTTGTGTTTGAGAATAGGGCTAGGCACAGGGCTGGCTGCATGGCAAATGGCGATTAAGGTTGACTATGGAATCCTGGACGGATGAAATGGCATTGTTGTGGTGGTAGTAGTAGTGGTATACACTGGCAGTAGCGGCATATGAAAAAAAGGAAATGAGACATTGAGTGGCCTGAGAGGAGCATTAGAACAGTACGATAGTACAGTCCACAAGAACAGTGCCATAAATTGTAGCCTAAGCAATGCTACAGTATTCAATCAAAAGTTAACTACTAGTTGCGTGGATTATGGCTACTACAAGAACTAGTACTGAAGGACACAGCAGCGTAAGCTTTAGTCACGTGTAGGAGGATGTTGTTGATGATGAATCCACTCGATGGCGGATATGAAATTCAGAATTGATTTGCAAATACCCATGGGTGTGTGTCAAGCAGAATAAGAATATATCCTCGGATTCCTTGACCTGCCTTGAAATTGATTTTCTGTTGCTTTTGACCTTATCCTCCCCAGCAATTGTGGAATTATTGGTGTCATTTAGTCCCACCTCAATGAAAACCATACAGTCCGGGGGAAGAGGGTTAGTGTTTGAAAAATGGATGGGAATGGGGGTTTTTGGGAAAGTTTTTTGGAGAGAGAAAAAAAAACACAGTACTCGTGGACAAACAACAAATGAAGAAAAACAAATCTTTGGATATAAAGATATCCATAAATCTTTTAAGGTACATAAAAGAAGCGCATGCATGAAGTTGTTTTCTAAATGGATGGTTAGGTTACTGAAAAGTAGTACTTACTACAACTTACTAACTAGTACAAAACAATTAGACACTACAGGGCTGCAGTAATTACGCAATTTCACTTGCCTAGCTTCCCTCAAAGAGAATAAACACTTAGTAGTATATTAGTTTTAAAAATAGTAAAGAAACTTATCAAATAACTGTAGGGATCAATTTGAAGCAGAGAGCAAACGCACAGAGTCGCACTCATAGAAGTTCACAACAATAATATTATTTAACCCCTTGCATGTGTAGTGTAAAAATAACACTTTCACTTTCAGAGGCAACAGTATTACATACATGCATCATTTCTAAAGTGCCTACTCTGAGTCTCTGGTTCCAGAATAATAATAAGCACACAGCAGGCCAGGGCCATGCAGACGGTCAAGACAGGCACCACTGTAATTTGTATTAAACAAGGTAAACAGAGTAGACTTGAGTTACATTTAGTGTGTAAAAGATTAAAGAATAACAGAACACATAGGATTTATTTCATGCACAACAAACAGTAATTGCCTTCGTCAGAGCCAGACAGCCAGTGTTGTCCACTGCATGCCATCTCATCATTCATTACATGTTCCACTTTTTGTCAGCATCTTATTCTTAAGTGAAGGGCCACAGGGCAGCCTCTCGTGTCAATTTCAGAAGTAACAGTCAGCATAGTCAGTCATTCCAGTCCCACTTCTTTTGAGGGGAGTCGTCTACGAAGCGACAGTTTCTTAATTCTGCGTAAGCCGGCCATCTGCCTTGAGGGAAATGAATAGGGGGAGTCTGGAGGAGGAGGATAGAGGAGCATGACTGAGTTGTGAACTTGTGAACTTCAGTAATGGAGACAGCGCACCTTCAATATGGAAATAAGACGAAGACAGTGCTGCTGATGGATTTGTTGTGATTAAAGTTTTGTTGTGCTAAAAGTTGCAAAACAAAGAAAGACACAGAAATAAAAGTGAATAAGGACGGAATAAAATTTAAGTATTTCAAGCCTAGGTGTCAAGGATGTAAAGCTCGTCCTCAAACTCTGTGAATTGAACCGGGAGTAGGTCAGCTGACAGAGAAGAACTTCTGTCACCTAAGTCAGTGTCCTCTTCTTCCTGCGTGGATTCACGTATTTTTTATTCTGGTGGTATGAAGTGCTGATTCATCTTGATCATTGTTATCCTCTCCACATAGGCAGGTCCTTTTTGAAGTTACAATGGCACAAGCAGCACTGAAAACACGTTCAGAAAACACGCTTGCGAGTGGGCAAGCCAAATAATTTATAGCCAGCTTGGTGGTCAGTGGCCATTGAGGCCTTTTCCCATACCAATACACCAATGGGTTCTGATCAAAGAAGACCTCTGTTGGGTCATCCAGACAGGCCTGCACCATCCACTCAAGGTCCTCCAGGGGTGCTCCACTTTGCGGACCATCTGTTGCCTTTGCATCAACACTGGAACGAGCAAACCCTTGATGAGTTATCAAATCCGCTTTCGACAATACTGTGGCTGGGCCTGGTGCAGGTGATGATGATACGGTTGCTGGTGTCGGTAACGGCTCTGAGGGAAAGTGACTGCCTTCGGCCACAGAAGTGGACCTTGACGCCGGATGGCCTGCTGCTTCAGTAGTACTTGTGGTGGTTCCTTCAATTTCCTTCCGCTCTTTTTCTAACCAAGTGGCTAACAGAGCTAGCCAATGTTTGTACTTGGAAACATCTGCTTCAGAAAAAGGAATGAATGTATTGCTGGCCAGTGTCTTTTTGTACCGTGGCACAAATGTAATGTTGTTCTGAATGTATTGCTTAAAGCCTTACATTGTCAACTAGGCGGCTTAATAAGCTCTCCACCAACTGATATGCATCTTGTTTTTCCGCATCAACTCGGAACGTTGAAGACACCGCCTTCTCCTCCCTGCTGACTTCACGCATGAAGACCTCAAAAGGACGAAGCATGTCTGTCAGGCTTTTAACTAGGTCCCATTCCTCCACCTCTAGCCTCATGTCTTTCATAGAAGCACCCCATGCGTGAAAGACATACTCATTGATTACCAAGTACTGCTCAAACAGACGCTCAAGCATGTAGAAGGTTGAGCTCTAACGTGTTGCCACCTCCTGGATGAGTCCTCTGACTGGCATTCTACGGTCACGTTGAATGATCCTCAGCTGCTTCCGGGCCTTAAAATAATGGCTGAAATGTGTGCAGATTCTTCGGCAGGTGGTCAGTAACTTGCTGACTTTGTTTTCTTTTTTCAAGAAATCTTGAACAATAATGTTTATGCTGTGCGCCAAACACCGCACTCTGAAATAGACACCATCAGCCATGGCCTTAACTATATTACTGCCATTATCCGTGGAAACATAACCAATCATGCGCCTTCTTGGCTGCAACCATTCAAAGACCTTACTGTTAAACTCCTCCAAAATGTTTACTGCAGTATGAGATTTCTCCATGGGAAACATGGCTACTGTTGCATGTTTCCGAGTAGCTTGAAAAATTGTGACACTGTCAACACCTGCAGCTATCTTCTCTCTTACCCCCGCAAAAGAGACCCAGTGTGCAGTGATGCATATGTAATCAACAGCTTGGCAACTGGTCCACATGTCTGTTGTCAGGTGGATAGTGTGAACAGCACTCTTCTGCAAAGCTGCCCCAATCACATCCAGCACATCTTGATGTAGTGCTGGAACCGCAACCCTGGCAAAATAGGACCGGCTAGGAACCTTCCATTTAGGGCAGACTGTTGCCACAAATTCTAGAAAACCCACCCCTTCCACGAAAGAAAAAGGGAGAAGGTCCAGCGCTAACATTTTAGCCAGCATTACATTATACAGACGTGCCGTTGGGTGGTTGCGTTCCAATGGCGCCTCCGACCAAAACATGCTTTTAATGGTGCTCAGGATCGTTTTCATATGTGATGATGATCCAGACTTCTTCAACCCAGTTAGGCCCATTGATGTACGTTTTCGCATTGGTGTCTCTACCAGACTCTTATTGTGCCACCTAGATGTTGCTGGGGTAGAGGGTGTGGGCGCTACCACTGCAGTGCTGCTGCCAGGCGTACTGTGTGTACCAGAAAATGTCTCTCGCTTCTTCACCTCCCCCCTGCACGATCAGCTCCTTGTCATCAGATGCACTATCAATGGCTACATTTGGATTTGTACTTTTGGCTTTCCGGATATTACTTAGGTGCCTCCCACTGGATGCTGTGTTGATTTTGGAGATGACCTCTCTGGCCTCCGGTACCATAGTTGGTACCAAGCTTACCCCGACTAACTACTTGTTTACAAATCGAACAAATAACTTGGTTTTCCGCCTTTTTGCCAATACTAAGTAAGTCCCAAACTGGGGAGTTGAGATTTCTGGTGGTGGTGGAGGTGCCACTTTCATTGCCAGATTAAGTGGCGGATGGGCGTGGCGGAATTTGTTGTGCACTTACAGCACCACTACTTGAGGTAATGGAGGTCGAGCTGGATGGAGGTCCCTGCCGGCCCTTCTGAAGAGAAAATATGGAAGCTGTAGGTTGTGTTGGTGTAGTAGTTACCTGTGTTGGTGGTGGTACCAGTGCCATCCCGCCAACATCCCACGCAGCATTTCGGGATAGGGTAAAAATGTCTGTCTGCTGCATGCCCGCTGGGGCTGGAGTGACGACTGTGATGACTGGGTCGTCATCGTTAGACTCTTCATCAGCAGCAGAATACACAGCTTCTACTTCTTCTTAGTCATCACCCATAACTGAAAGCCTTGTGGGAACCTTCCTTTTACCTAGCTTTGTCGGCTCATGGTATGCCTCCCTCTCAGACTGAATTGGTGGGTGCCAATCAAGATCTAGATCATCAGAAGGAAGGGGGCTTGAAGAAGAAATTGTACTAGCCCTCCTTTTCCTTGCTGGGGATCTGGAAGACAATGGATCATCAGGAGTGTCTTGCTCGGCTGATACCTCAGCATGAATCTCGATTTCCTGATATGCCGCTACTTCTGGAGGAACAAGTATTGTTGGCAGTTGTGCCTCTCCTTGTGCCTCTCCTTGTGCCTCTCCTTGCGCCTCTCCATGCACCTCTCCATGCGCCTCTCCTTGTTGCACCTGTGGTTGTCGTTGTGGCTGAACACTCGTCAGATGAGTTACACCCTGCGTTGATTGGATGCTAGTTTGCGATGAGTCAACGCCAACATCACTGGTCGATGGTGAAAGAGCAATTAAAGTGGCTGCCTCTGCGGCACTCATGGGCTTGGGCCTAACATGGCGTGGTGGCACTGAGACCAATGAAGTGGAGGTGCTGCTCCCAGCTTGGTCCACGGCGGACACCACTACTGCAGGCATAGTTTTTTTTCCCAAAAAAAGTGGCGGTCAGCACACCAGTTTCCTTGGTAGGTGGCGCCACTTGTTTCTTCTGCTCCTTCTTCCTGGCAGTGGCACTGGCAACTTTCTTGGTAGAGCAGCTACGGCTACCTTTCTTTGGGCCCATCTTCTTCAGATGTCAGAACAGCAGGACGCAGTTGCACAAGTTGCAGAGTTGTCTGTGGCCACAAGTGACGTTGTGCACACACCGCTGCAGGACTTCTTCCTGGCACTACAACAAGTGATGATGATGAGGATGATTCCTGGTTCTCAGTCTTTCTGCACCTAAAAGCAAAGAAGCCAGAGGAACATCAGTTAAATAAATGTTGCATATGTCGTGCTTCAATTAATACTATTGCAACTAGGCATTTATTATTATTAACACAACACACCCAAAAACGGAAAGACCCAAAATAAAAATTGCAATTCTAATCAAAAATGGATGTTTAAATTAATAGAAGAGAGACCACACAGAGAGAGTTGTTTCATGCACCCATTTATAACCCTAGGCCTACTGGCCCGCAAGCTTGCAGGCCTGTGACAAAAACTGTCTGGCCTCAATATGCCCCCGCCACCCACATGGCCAGGCCCTGGACCAGGCCCCAACAACACCCAAAAAATTGAAATACACACAAAAATCACCTCAATCCAATGCCATCCATACCCTAAATGATGTTTAAATTCAAGAGACCCCACAGAAAGACTTGGTCCATACACCACTGAGTACCCCCTGGGCATAATGGATGAAAGTAAGGCAGAATGGGTGCAGGCCTATGGCACAAAGCACACTGCCTGGCTTCAAAATGGCCCCTATACCCCCACCCACATGGCCAGGCCCTGGATCAGGCCCCGACAACACCCCAAAAATCGAAATACACACAAAAATCACCTCAATCCAATGCCATCCATGCCCTAAATCAGGGTTACTCAAAGTACGGCCCGCGGGCCAGTAGCGGCCCGGCAAGCCTTCAGTGCCGGCCCGCGGAGCTTGAGACACATCGCACCTGTGTGTGTTTTTTTTTTACTCAAGCAAACACCTCGGGTAGCAGCAGTGCGTAATCAGAGAGACTGCTCTGTGGGGGCCGGGCGATTCCAGCCACAGTCAAGAGTGGAGCTGCAGGGGCTCTAAGAGGGGAACAAAGCCTCATTAAGAAACAAATGGTCGTTTAAAGACCTATGAAGTACTGGGGTGCCCGGCCAGGCTGACACACAGGGGAGAGGGGTGAGGACAGCAGGAACTGAGAGCCCGGTGAGGTAGGTTTGAGGGCAGAGCAGGGAGTGAGAGCCTGGGTGAGGGAGGTGGGAGGGCAGAGCAGGGAGTGAGAGCCCGGGTGAGGGAGGTGGGAGGGCAGAGCAGGCAGTGAGAGCCCGGGTGAGGGAGGTGGGAGGGCAGCAGGGAGTGGGAGCAAGGCTCGGTGGGAGGGCAGAGCAGGGAGTGAGAGCCCTGTGAGGTGGGAGGGCGGAGCAGGGAGTGAGAGCCCGGTGAGGTGCGAGGGAAGAGCAAGACGTGAGAGCCCGGTGAGGTGGGAGGGCAGCAGTGAGTGAGAGCCCGGTGAGGTGGGAGGGCAGCAGTGAGTGAGAACCCGGTGCGGTGGGAGGGCAGCAGTGAGTGAGAGCCGGGTGAGGTGACAGAAGGCAGAGCAGGGAGTGAGAGCCCGGTGAGGTGGGAGGGCAGCAGTGAGTGAGAGCCTGGTGAGGTGGGAGGGCAGCAGTGAGTGAGAGCCTGGTGAGGTGGGATGGCAGCAGGGAGTGAGAGCCCGGGTGAGGGAGGTGGGAGGGCAGCAGGGAGTGAGAGCCAGGTAAGGTGGGAGGGCAGAGCAGGGAGTGAGAGCCCTGTGAGGTGAGAGGGCAGAGCAGGGAGTGAGAGCCTGGGTGAGGGAGGTAGGAGGGGAGCAGGGAGTGAGAGCCCGGTGAGGTGGGAGGGCAGCAGTGAGTGAGAGCCCGGTGAGGTGGGAGGGCAGCAGGGAGTGAGAGCCCGGGTGAGGGAGGTGGGAGGGCAGCAGGGAGTGAGAGCCAGGTAAGGTGGGAGGGCAGAGCAGGGAGTAAGAGCCCGGTGAGGTGGGAGGGCAGAGCAGGGAGTGAGAGCCCAGGTTAGGTGGGAGGGCAGTAGAGAGTGAGAGCCGGGTGAGGTGACGTAGGGCAGCAGGGAGTGAGAGCCCAGTGAGGTGGGAGGGCAGAGCAGGGAGTGAGAGCCCGGTGAGGTGGGAGGGCAGTAGAGCGTGAGAGCCGGGTGAGGTGACGGAGGGCAGCAGGGAGTGAGAGCCGGGTGGGGTGACGAAGGGCAGCAGGGAGTTAGAGCCGGGTGAGGTGACAGAGGGCAGAGCAGGGAGTGAGAGCCCGGTGAGGTGGGAGGGCAGCAGTGAGTGAGAGCCCGGTGAGGTGGGAGGGCAGCAGGGAGTGAGAGCCCGGTGAGGTGGGAGGGCAGCAGTGAGTGAGAGCCGGGTGAGGTGACAGAGGGCAGAGCAGGGAGTGAGAGCCGGGGTGAGGGAGGTAGGAGGGCAGCAGGGAGTGAGAGCCCGGTGAGGTGGGAGTGCAGCAGTGAGTGAGAGCCCAGTGAGATGGGAGGGCAGCAGGCAGTGAGAGCCCGGGTGAGGGAGGTGGAAGGGCAGCTTGGAGTGAGAGCCAGGTAAGGTGGGAGGGCAGAGCAGGGAGTGAGAGCCCAGGTGAGGGAGGGCAGAGCAGGGAGTGAGAGCCCAGGTTAGGTGGGAGGGCAGTAGAGAGTGAGAGCCGGGTGAGGTGACGGAGGGCAGCAGGGAGTGAGAGCCCAGTGAGGTGGGAGGGCAGAGCAGGGAGTGAGAGCCGGGTGAGGTGGGAGGGCAGTAGAGAGTGAGAGCCGGGTGAGGTGACGAAGGGCAGCAGGGAGTGAGAGCCGGGTGAGGTGACGGAGGGCAGCAGGGAGTTAGAGCCGGGTGAGGTGACAGAGGGCAGAGCAGGGAGTGAGAGCCCAGGTGAGGGAGGGCAGAGCAGGGAGTGAGAGCCCGGGTGAGGTGGGAGGGCAGTAGAGAGTGAGAGCCGGGTGAGGTGACGGAGGGCAGCAGGGAGTGAGAGCCCAGTGAGGTGGGAGGGCAGAGCAGGGAGTGAGAGCCCAGTGAGGTGGGAGGGCAGTAGAGAGTGAGAGCTGGGTGAGGTGACGCAGGGCAGCAGGGAGTGAGAGCCCGGTGAGGTGGGAGGGCAGCAGTGAGTGAGAGCCCAGTGAGGTGGGAGGGCAGCAGGGAGTGAGAGCCCAGTGAGGTGGAGGGTAGCAGTGAGTGAGAGCCAGTTGAGGTGACGGAGGGCAGCAGGGAGTTAAAGCCGGGTGAGGTGACAGAGGGGCGAGCAGGGAGTAGGAGCCCGGGTGAGGGAGGTGGGAGGGCAGAGCATGGAGTGAGAGCCCGGGTGTGGGAGATGAGAGGGCAGCAGTGAGTGAGAGCCCGGTGAGATGGCAGAGGGCAGCAAGGAGTGAGAGCCGGGTGAGGTGGGAGGGCAGCAGGGAGTGAGAGCCCGGTGACGTGACAGAGGGCAGCAGGGAGTGAGAGCCGGGTGAGGTGGGAGGGCAGCAGAGAGTGAGAGCCGGGTGAGGTGACAGAGGGCAGCAGGGAGTGAGAGCCCAGTGAGGTGGGAGGGCAGCAGGGTGTTAGAGCCGGGTGAGGTGACAGAGGGCAGCAGGGAGTGAGAGCCCGGTGAGGTGAGACAGATAGAGATAGAGACAGATAAAGACATATAGAGACAGATAGAGGCAGAGACAGATAGAGGTAGAGACAGACAGCGATAGAGACAGACGGCAATAGAGACAGAGAGAGAGACAGAGAGAGATAGACAGACAGAGAGAGAGAGAGACAGACAGCGATAGAGACAGAGAGAGATAGACAGACAGAGATAGTGGAGAAGTGTGGCTCACTGGTTAGAGCAGGCAGACCCTGAAGCAGAGGTCAGACCCGGGACCAGGGTTCGATTCCCGACGCGGCAGGGTGTTGAGCTCAAATGTCCACGGACTCGATAATTCTCGCTTCGGTGCCTGACCTAATCATGGGTTCACACTATGCAACTCTGGGCATTAAGCTTGCTTAATCTCCACAACGGCCCCCCGCGGCGGGATGCCTGGCTTTTACCTTGGGGATGCCCTATAGGGGCTATCTCACAGGGAAAAACCAGGACGGGTTCCCAAGGCAAGCGCGGAGATACCCCTCCGGGGGTTGATTCTGGCGCTATATAAGAAATGCAATAAGAGAGAGACAGAGGGGGCGAGAGAAACAGACATAGGGAAGGAAGGAGACATACTGAGAGAGACAGTTAGAGGGAGACAGACAGACAGAGGGAGGGAGACAGACCGAGGGAGGGAGACAGACAGAGGGAGGGGACAGACAGGGAGATAGACAAAGGGAGAGAGGGAGACAGACAGAGGGAGACAGACAAAGGGGGAGAGACAGACAGAGGGAGGGAGACAGACAGAGGGAGGGAGACAGACAGAGGGAGTTAGACAGAGGGAGACAGACAGAGGGAGGGAGGGAGACAGACAGAGGGAGACAGACAGACAGACAGAGGGAGGGATGGAGACAGACAGAGGGAGACAGACAGAGGGAGGGATACAGAGGGAGACAGACAGAGGGAGACAGACAGAGGGAGGGATACAGAGGGAGACAGACAGAGGGAGGGAGACAGACAGACAGACAGAGGGAGGGAGGAAGACAGACAGAGGGAGGGAGGGAGACAGACAGAGGGAGGGGGGAAGGGAGACAGAGGAAGACAGACAGAGGGAGGGAGACAGGGGGAGAGAGGGAGACAGACAGAGGGAGACAGACAAGGGGAGACAGACAGAGGGAGGGAGGCAGAGGGAGAGAGGGAGACAGACAGAGGGAGGGAGACAGAAAGACAGAGGGAGACAGACAGAGGGAGGGAGACAGAGGGAGGGAGGGAGGGAGGGAGACAGAGGGAGGGAGGAAGGGAGACAGAGGAAGACAGACAGAGGGAGGGAGACAGGGGGAGAGAGGGAGACAGACAGAGGGAGACAGACAAGGGGAGACAGACAGAGGGAGGGAGGCAGAGGGAGAGAGGGAGACAGACAGAGGGAGGGAGACAGAAAGACAGAGGGAGACAGACAGAGGGAGGGAGACAGAGGGAGGGAGGAAGGGAGACAGAGGGAGAGAGGAAGTGAGACAGAGGGAGTGAAGCAGGGAGACAGGGAGGGAGGGAGACAGAGGGAGGGATGGAGACAGACAGAGGGAGGGAGGGAGGGAGACAGACAGAGGGCAGATGGAGGGAGGGAGACAGAGGGAGATGGACAGTGGGACACAGATAGAGGGAGACAGATGGAGGGAAGGAAAGAGAGGGAGGGAGACAGAGAAAGAGAGGTAAGACAGAGAGAGACAGAGGGAGAGACAGAGGGAGACAGAGATAGAGGGAAGGAGGGAGCGAGAGAGAGAGAGATAGAAGGAGGGAGACAGAGAGAAGAAGGGAGAGATAGGGAGAGAGAGAGAGAGAGAGAGAGAGAGAGAGAGAGAGAGAAAGAGAGATGTGTATGTATGCTGGTCTGTTGGCTCAGTGGATGAACGCTTCAGCTGCAGGGGCCTGTGTTCAACTTCATGGTCACAGTTTTTTCTTTCTAGCCCCTTTCCCCTCCCCCACTGATCCCGCCTCCACCGGTGCAGCCCACGGCCACAAACCACTATGTAAATTTGGCCCCCGAGAGAAAGTTTGTGAGTACCCATGCCCTAAATGATGTTTAAATTCAAGAGACCCCACAGAAAGACTTGGTCCATGCACCACTGACTACCCCTGGGCCTACTGGCGAGTGTGGCTTTAACACGCACCCCAAAATTAAAAAAAAACTTCCACATATAACAGTGAGCTATTCAATTCCATGCCATCCATGCCGGCCCGTAAATTATATTTAAGTTCAACAAAACTCACAGAAACAGTTGTATCATGCACCCATGACTAACCCTGGGCCTACTGGATACTGTGGCTACCCACAATATATATTTTTTTAAGTTTTGAAAAAGTTTATAAATTGTAGTTGCAGCAACTGCAGTGCCCCAAGCAAACAACACCAACTTACTTGTAAAATCTCAAATCCAAAAGTGATCCAAACAAAAAGTCCTCAAATACAAATATCCAGCAGCAGCCACAAAGAGTAATCCTTCCAGCTCCAGATCCAAATGAAAAGTGACCAGGACATGGACAAAGCACTGGGAGGAGCCTGCTGGACAGGAACAGGAAGTTGGAGACTCTGGGGCACTTCCTTCCTCCCACCCCCCAAAAATGGACTTCTTGCACACAAAAAAGTGCAGCCAAATGTCAATCTGATCCAAATCATCATTTTCAGAATGTTTATGCTGCCAGCAATAGATTTCTTGTGCAGAATTGCAATTTTTGCGACTTCGGTGAAGCGAGATGTTCAAATCTCCTGCCGGATGTCAGCTGCGCGTCGCATCTACGTACTCGCTATTGTTTACTCTCGCGATATGTGATCGTGGGCCCTTATGACGTATTCGCGTTCTCAAAGTCTCGCAGTGCAAGATGGCGGGACTCCATGACATACTTGCGGTCGAAAAGTCTCGCGCGATCACGCAGCCAGATCCAAAATGGCGCAGCGCACACAAACCGAGAGGAAAACAACTCGGCAAACTCAGAATCACGGTAAGTCAACGCCGCGCGCGTGAGATTGTATTTTTGAAGCGCCAACAAGCAAAAAAAAATCGCCAACTCACGAATTGCGAATTGTTTGCCAATTTCGCGTGATTCGCGGATTGCAAAATTGCCAAAAATTTGCAAATTCCATGAGCGGAACGAATTTTCAGCCCATACTTAGCAAGCATCTTACAGGTCCGGACCTACTATCACGTTTACCCCTTTTTCCTGATCAGGAAAATCCAGGGATGGGGATATGTCACTGACCTGAAGGTTCCGGAATGCCGTCCGGCTCCTTCTTCCTTGCCTGTCCCGGAAGTCAGGCAGAGGGGAGGAGTCAAGTCTATACGCCAGACCCGGAAGAACCAAAGGACAGAGGTGTATCCAGAAGCGTGAAGACGAAGAAGGAAGAAACCAGTGTGAGCGGAGAGAAGACGGCGGAGCTGGAAAAGCCACCGAGAGCAGAGTGAGCGGGGAGCTGACTTCTACGGGATCCGACATCCCGACTGAAGAGCGGAGAGCAGAGGCAGAAGCAGAGCCTCCTACTCACCGGTTGAGTCCAAAGCCCTGCCGTGTCCCAGGAGGGATGTGGCTCCATCAGGTGCGTGCCTGGTTCCTAGTTAGGAACCAGAAGTAACATAGAGAAATAACAGAAAGGAAAGAAAAAGAAAAAAAAGAAGAAGGGAGGGAGCACGGTGAAAGGAGAATCAAGTATAAAAAAGAGGGGGAGAAACAAGACTAAAAGAGAAAAGGAGATTAGAACCCAGAAGGCCAAACACACTCTATCATTAGGAGCTATCTAGATACTTTGTTTTTTTAAATTTCTTTCCTTATCCTTTTGTTTTGTTAACAAGCACTGTTGCCTATGAGACAGAAAAGACGAAACCCCACTAACGCAACCATTTAAAGGAAAACAAGGGCAGCCACTTATCTGCTTCTTTATTTTTGTCAAGGGTACTGACGGAGAGGAACTCCAAAGAACCTGGGAAAAGAAGAATAAAATGCTATTAACTTCAAGACTGGAACTTAAATTCCACAGTTAATGCATTGTTCTTTTCTTCAGAAAAATAAAGTATAAAGAAAGTATGTTTATCCTGGGTGCTTGATTGAACACTAAAACCTACGGATGGTTACAGTGATATACCGTCACTTCAAGATGGTAGGCATCCATCAATTGTGAGATCTTCTTCGAAATGGAGATTGGATGGTCCTGGCTAGATTTGAAGGACGCGTATCTTTCCATCCCCATTTTTCCGCCCCACCGATGCTTTCTGCAACTCATGTGTCAAGACGCCTGCTACGAATACAAAGTCCTCCCCTTCGACCTTTCCTCTGCTCCGTGGTGCTTCACAAAGCTCCTGCGACTGGTAGTGGAGCCATTGAGGGCTCGGGTGTCCGGCTAATTGTTTACCTCGACTACATCATTATCATGGTGCAATGCCCTCTTCTACTTGTCACTCACCTGGAATGGTCGATCTCCCTGCTCCAGGAGTTGGGATTTATTGTGAACTCACAAAAATCGATTCTGATCCCAGCCCAAAGCATAGAGTTTCTGGGGTTTCAGATCGATTTTCTCAGCTGCTAACTGATTCTCACACCTCAGAGTTGAGATCAATTCTGAACAAGCAGACTGTATCCTTGCACTCGATTGCCCGGGTAGCGGGTTTGCTAGCCTCATCGATACAGGCCATCTTTCCTTGCCCCCTTCACTATCGTGCGCTACAGAGACTCAAAACTCTGCATCTCCAGAAAGGCCAGAGGAAGCGAGGTCGGAGATGTCATGGTGGTTGGATCACATGGAGGCCTGGAATGGCAGAGCGATCTTCGGCTCAACTATGGAAATTGGGATTGAGTCAGATGCCAGTCGTTGGGGAGCCAGGTGCGGCCCAGTTTCCACATGGTGCCGCTGGTCTCAGGACGAACTCTCCCTGCACATCAATTGCTTAGAACTCCTGGCGGGTTCCTTTGCAATTGCAAGTCTCTCACCAGTGAAGACGGATTGCTGCATGGACAATGTCTCAGCAGTTTGCTGTTTGAACAAGCTGGGTGGGATGAAATCTCACATTCTGGCAGGGATTGTAAAGGATTTTTATCACTTTTGCCTTCAGCACCGAATCTCAGTAGTGTCAGAATATCTCCCAGACCAGAGCAACACAGTGGCAGATTGGCAGTCCTGACATCTTTCGGATTTCAGTGACTGGAGGCTCCATCCCAGAGTTGTCCATGCATTGAATCATCTCTGGAGCCCTTGCATGATAGATCCTGTTTGCATTGTGTCTCATTCGTCAGATTCCAACCTTCTTCAGTTGGCGCCCAGATCCCTAGGCCCTGTCCACGGATGCCTTTCTTCAGAACTGAACTCCCAGTCTGTGTTATGCGTTGCCTCCGTTCTTGATGATTCCCAGGGTGGTGGCGCATGTGCGCCGTCAACCGGCGGTACTGGTGTTGGTGATGTCCTTATGGAGAGCACAGGCCTGTCTCCCAGGTCTCCTGGAATTGACTTGCACCTGTCCGATCCTGATTCACTTTTGTTGGAATCTCCTTCTGGATCCAGAGAGATATCCGCATCCATTGTTCTTGTCACGTCATCTCTCCCTAATGGCTTGGAGGGTTTCTGGGACAGATGGAGTGTCCCAGGGCTATTACGGGAAGCTTTCGAGTTCATCAGTCAGGCGTGGTCTGCCAACACCCACAATCTGTATTCCTCCGCTTTGAAATGCTGGTGTAGCTGGTGCCATGAGCTGTACGCTGATCCCCTAGGTGCAGATTACTATCTAGTGATTCATTTTCTGTCTTCCCTCCCCTCTGCAGGTATGGCATACAGGACGATTAATAACTTTATGTCTGCCATTTTGGTGGGTCATGTTCCAGTTGATGGTTAACTGATAGGGGAGCCTCCCATAGTGTGCAAGCTTTTGAGGGGCATTTGCAGGTCCGTCTGCCTTGTCATATGTACTTGGTGTTATGGGATGTGTCCGTTGTCCTACTGTTTTTAGAGTTGTGGCTGCACAATAAATATCTGTTGCGGAAGCAGCTGTCAGCCAAGCTTACTATGGTGCTCTGCCTCATTTCATGTAAAAGAGTGTCTGATGTTCGTGCCTTGGATTTGACGCGACACACTTTCTCCCATGAAGGGGTCATTTTCTCCTTTTCTAGACTCACCAAACGCAATACTGATTAATTGTCTTGTCCTGCTTTTCCAGGTAATCCCAAACTGTGTGTGGGGCAATGTTTGAAGGCGTACGAGGTGAGTACTGCTGAATTTCATTCTGATATGAAGGTGTAATTGTTGATCGCCTTGCAGAAACCCGCTGGCGAGATGGGTGCATTGGCTTATGGATCACTGAAATAATATCGAGGGACAAAATATCGACTTGCAAAAATATCGTGGACAAAATATCGACAGTCAAAATATCGAGTTTGTATCTACAAACAGGTAAGTACAAAAATATCGAGTACAAAATATCGTTTACAATAATATAGTTGTAAAAAATATCGACTTTATTAAAAACAGTGTTAAATTAAATTAATATTAAAATTTAATTACTAAAATATACTTAAAAATACTTACATTAACTTATAATAATTAAATAATAAATGAAAATAATAAAAAAAAATGTTTACAATCTTATTTGTTAAAACATATATATATAGTAACATACTATAATTAAATAATATACTATTATATTACCGTACGATACCAGAAGTGTAAAAAATACTATTCCCACTCCTTAGATTGCAAGCGTAGGGAAAGCGTTGGATAACGTAGGGGTTAAAATTACTATTCCCACTCCAGTGGGTGCAACAGTAGGGAAAACTGACCCTGAACCCTAAAAATACCCCTTTACCCAAAAACCCAAAACTGACCCTGAACCCTAAAAATACCCCTTTACCCAAAAACTGAAAACTGACCCTGAACCCTAAAAATACCCCTTTACCCAAAAACTGAAAACTGACCCTGAACCCTAAAAATACCCCTTTACCCAAAAACTGAAAACTGACCCTGAACCCTAAAAATACCCCTTTACCCAAAAACTGAAAACTGACCCTGAACCCTAAAAATACCCCTTTACCCAAAAACTGAAAACTGACCCTGAACCCTAAAAATACTCCTTTACCCAAAATTAATTAATATTATTTAATTAACAATTAATTATTAATTAACAATAACAATAAAGTAAATATATTAGCACATTAGCTGTAATTAATTTAATTTAATAATTAATATTATTTTTTCCCAAATAATTACTTAACAATAACTAAAAATTATATATATAAATAAATTATTCTAATTAATGTAATTAACTAATCAATATTATTTAATTACCAATTAATTACTAATTTAAAATATGTACAAAATGATATTAATTAATTAACTAATTAATATTAATTAATTACCAATTAATTATGAATTAAAAATATTTACAAACATATATTAATTAATTAATTATTATTAAATTACTCCCCACCCTTATCCCCTATTAACCCAACATCCCGCTCCTAAACATTAACTACAATTTATATTACTATTAATAAAAAATTATTATTTTTTTAACCTTTTTTATACATATTATTGAAATTTTTTACTTTGACTATTTATATATATTTTGTCGATATTTTTGTACTCGATATTTTTTTATCATTATTTTAATCGATATTTTGACCAACGATATTTTTGTTATCGATATTTTATTATTCTCGATATTTTTAACTCGATATTTTGTCCATTCGATATTTTGGAGTCGATATTTTGTCTGTGCACCTTGGCTTATAGGCAAAGCAGGCACTGATGTGTCCATATTTGGGGCCCATTCAGCATGCGGTGCGATGGCTTCAGAATCATTTGCCTTAGGCTCTAGCCTCAATGACAGTCTGAAAACGGCCAACTGGTCGGCAGAGCCTACCTTTAAAACATTCTATTGTAACCCCATTGTTGGTATTGCTTCTGTTGTGATGACTTTGGGCCATATGTATCAAGATACCCATTAGCGATTCTCAAATAGCGATTTTTAAGGAATCACTATTTGAAAATCGCAAATGGGTATGTAAGTACAAAATCGCATTTTTTTTGCGATTTCTTAGAATTCCTTAATTGCGATTAGCAAATTGCGAATCGCAATTAAGGAATACTTTCCCATTCATTTCTGTGGGCCAGGAGGCCCATAGGAATGAATGGGAAATAATTCTCAATTTGCGATTCGCAATTTGCTAATCGCAAATTGAGAATAATTCCAAGGGTGCAAGGGTGTCCAAAGGACACCCTGTTGCACCCCTGAAATATGCATGGGTGCACATGTGGCGCACATACATGCCCTAAGGGCATGTATGTGCGTCACCTGGCACTTTGAAAAATGCAAAAATATGCATTTTTAAAGGAATTCGCAACTTACCACCAACTAGAAGTTGGTGGTAATTTGCGATTCCTTAAGGCCAATTTGCGAATTTTTTTGGCTTCTTACATTGCATTTAAGGAATCGCAAAATTTGTGATTCCTTAAATGTAATCGCAAAATAAGGAATCGCAAATTTTGTGATTCCTTATTTTTAAAGCAGATTTCCTTGATACATACCATTTGTCCAAATTGCATTCGCAAACGCCAAACTTCTGCGAATTTCAGCGTTCCGCGAAGTCAATTTGGCTTGATACAAATGGCTCTAAGCTTTAAACAAGAATAATCGGAATCTCCGGTCTTGACATAAAATTCTAAATTTGCAAACATTTGTGACAAGAATTTTCAGTTTTATTAAGGACATGGAGGTGAGGGAGCAAGGATTCGCACGTAATGCGAGTTGCTTGTATTCAGTCCTCTCGACATAATGTTAATGTACTAATCAACATGTTTGTCTTATTAATATTGCGTTACATTACATCTAGGTGAAGCTTGCATATGTGCTTTTACTAATAATAATCCGCTTGCATTAAAATGGCCGCTGCTACTGCGCATGCGTCTGTCATACTCACGTGACATGACGTATCTTTCGCTTGGAGGGAAACTTTTGCTTCTGCGCACTAGAGCTAAGATGGCTGCTCTGTGTTACAGCATGCATGAAGCTGACACTGCTGCTTTTGCTAAGCTGTTTGTTCTGCTTAACTCTAACGCAATAGTTAAATATAAAGTAATGGGAATAGAGTAGAGATAAGGGGTATACAGTGCATTAATTTATTCTGTGTTCTCAAACTGTTTCTTTTCTATTCTTACATGTAAATCAATTTGAGCCTGACGCCTATTGCTGAATTCCATCTTGGAGAAATTGCGACTGCGCACGAATCACAAAGTCCATGAAGCAGAATGACCTTTGAAATGCTGCCAAAGAGGCAACTTGCTAGAAGATGCCTGTGGGAATCTTACCTCCTGACCCTTACGGAGGAAGCAGAATTCTCAAATGGACTAAAATGTAACCAATATTGGAACATTCATTGCTGGGTGGAATAAAACATACATGGGAAAATAAATTGATGGGCGGGAACGCAAACATTAATATTCATTCTAAAAGTTTCATTTTGGTATGGTGTAATGACCTCTCCTCATCCTTTTGCCCAATCAAAATTGGTGATCCTTACACTTGCAACATTGGGGGGTGGTACACTGACCTGGAAAATAGTATAACTAGGGTAGGCTTAGCTAGTTAATTTGTCCGACTTGTCCGAATAGCTGACCTGTCACTGACCCAACGCACTCAATAGGTGATCGGAAACAGAGGTGCTGGCGGAGCTCTCTGTCCGAAGGTTCAAAACCCAGATCCGGGTATGAAAACTGAAGTGCTGGCGAGGCACTTTGTCGTAGAGATCGATAACTCTTACCGGGTTCTGGCTGTTAGCTGCAGAGAGGGAGTAACGCAGGCGTTGCAACTTTAACTGCGGGTGCCAGTCTTAGCCTGTGGTGGTCCTGTCCTGATCCAATTTGGCTTTACCTGTCCTGATTCTGATCTGCACCTGCTTGCCTTTATGGTGCCTGAACTTTCGGGGTTCTGTCCTTTAAACTGACCCGTAGCCAGGGTTAGTTCTTCACGTCATATTAGGTAAATATTCGATGTGGGTATGTCATTGTACTGTTTCCTTCTCTCTTCCCACCCTAATGTCAAATGCGTAAAGTTTGCTTTATAAAATCTCTGCATAGTTTCATTCTAATTATTATTTTCTTGATTGAAAGATTTCTGATGTTTAATATTTGGATTAAGACATTTAAGAAATTTAGATAAAGAGTTTAAACCTTTCCCGAGTTTGTGGTTATAAATGAGTGCAAATGTTATTATTCTTCCTATTATTCTAACTCCTTTGATCCCTTAGGACTTTAGGTACCAGTGACAAGGATTGGTAAGTCAATAGTATAGGTCCTAAATGAAATTTAAAAATCACTGATTAGAGTAAGTGCACAGGTTACCTGATTAAGACTCACAATAAGTTGTGTTGTTTTATGGGCCCAGGTGAGTATGGTAAACCTGCACGCTCTATCAGTATTTCTTTTGGTAGCAGTAGTATGGTTTGGGTTTAGTTAAGATAGGTAGCTAGTTAGTTATGTACTGATTATTGATCGATCAAATCTGATTTTACATTGGTTATATTGATGCTGTATTGAATTTATGTATTAACCAAAATAATTTGTTCGTACCTGTTTAATGTTTTGTCTGGAATCCCCGGGGGCAGAATAGCGGGCGGTAAATGGAAGCCACACTGCAGTGAGGTCACTTACCTGTAGGAAATAAGTTAATATGTTAATATATATATATGTTAATATATATTTATTAAGCGCTCGTACGCCCAGGGGCTTCATGGCGCTATCGAAAAGGAACACAACACAGATATATAGTAAAATACAACTCAGCAGTAGGCCTGCATGAACAACCAGGTTTTAAGAGAGTGTCTGAAGCTGAGAAGGTCTCCACTCAATTTCAATTGTAAAGGAAGCGAATTCCAGAAGGTGGCTGCAAGATGGTCAAAGCAGCAGCCACCAAGACGTTTCTTTTTGAAAGATGGAACAATCAATAAAGATTTTTGAGCAGAACGAAGATTTAATGATGGGTTGTATCTAGAAACAAGGTCTTTTATAAACTTCGGGCCGTGTTTTGTAAGGTTTTAAAAATAATACACCCAGTTTTAAATGCAAATCGCTGCGCAACAGGTAACCAATGCAATTGTTTCAGACCAGGTCTAATAGATTGCCACTTTGTAAGTCCAAGAATAAGTCTAGCGGCTTGATTCTGGACCAGCTGAAGTCTTTTTTGCACGCCTGCTGGGAGTCCCAAATAGAGACTATTTGAGAAATCCAGTCGAGACAGAACAAGGGCGATGATGACCTGAGTGAGGGCAGCCTGCGTAGGAAAATGAGCTATTTTCCTTATTTTTTTTAAGTTGAAAAAAACTGGCCGACACTACAGTACTTACTTGTCTTTTCAAAGAAAGATCCTCACTTAATGTTACACCTAGGCTTTTAACCGAGGACGATCTCGTAGGTGGAGCCCCCATGCTAGAAGGCCAGAAGCATGGACTCCAACTTAATTCACTTTGCCCAGGCAAGACCAATTCAGTCTTGCCTGGGTTAAGTTTCAGATGATTAAGACTCATCCATCCCTGAATGTGTGTCATGGTGTTATAAAATTCTACCACGGAGTCCTTGGTGTTCAGAGGAAAGATGAGTTGTAGATCGTCCGCGTAGTTATAGATGGTAACTTTAGCATTCCTTAGGGAGTACAGTAGTGGGCGAAGGTACAAATTAAAAAGTAAAGGTGATAAAGATGAGCCTTGGGGTACTCCACATGTGGTGGAAATAGTGGGAGCAGTAAAAGGGCCCAGTCTTACTGATTGCGTGCGGCCTGTGATAAAGGAGCTAATCCAGCTCAAAGCGGGCCCCCTAAGGCCCGCTTGTTCGACACGGTTGACCAGAATAAGTGCATGGTTAGGTAAAACCGGAAGCACTATTTAGGGATTTTCTGTATAAATGTGTGAATAAATAATAGCAAAGAGTTCGCTAGCAAATCTTTTTGTGTGATATCACCTAGAAAGGGTCACATAGAAGGAGTAGCAGGTTCATCTAAGCTTGATTGATAGCAAAGGGATTCGCTGGTGAAACTTTGGCCTTAGTATATCCCAGAAGGGATAAGTCTGCAGGAGTAGCAGGTTCTCCAATGCATGCGTGAAGAGTAGATGGAAGGGATCTACTCGTAGTATATGAAGAGTAAGCGGAAGGGATTTACTCATAGTGAGTGAAATTTATCTTTCCTTTAAATTAGTCATTCAGGTACAGTGGCAAATATTTTTACGTTGTTGAATAATACAAATCTGCATTAAAAGTGAAAGAAATTTGAATATGGCCGCGTAAGCACTCGGCTCCTCCGAGCTTCGTCTGCTGGCCTACCATCCTGTCGCTTATCCTGTTCCCTGAGCCCAGGGACCGCTGTCGGAAGCTGCGCTGCCCGTCGGGGGCCGATTCCGGAGCTTCGAGACGGCCGATGGCCGGAGTTTGGCCCGTCTCGATTTGAGGCCTTTGGATCGCCGACGCCGGGACCTAGAGTTGACGCTCCGCCCGCCACTGAGTTGCATGACATCGGAGACCCGAACCGGAAGTCAAAGTCGGTGTGGCTGTGTGGCCGGGCGGAAGGTCGGATCGGAGAACTCCGAGGAGCGCACTGATGCTGGAGTAGAGCGATGACTGTTTGAAGTGTTTGGAACACGCTATGGCATAATACGGATGGGCAGGGGCTTGTGTTGATTCCCCCACTGGCGCAAGACCGGCTCTGCAGATCCTGCCAGAGATGAGACTGCTTCTGGGATATTGAAGCGCCCTCATTGCTGGCGCTACGTGGCGGGACCCAAAACTGGGCTGTGTGTTCGCTACACGTGAAGGGTCGATTTGGCAGGGTGAGGAGAGGCATTCCTCCGATGGGCGACTTGCCCCGACTTTTGTGTGGTCCATTGGTTCTCCGGGAGTGTTTACCTGCAGGCTGGGAACTAATGTTTTGAACGCCCGAAACCCCCCCTATCCCAAAGATGGCGGTTACGTTGCAAGACATCATGGCGGCCATAGCTGATGTCCGAATCTCTCTGGATAGGCAATTCGCAAAGCTGAATTCTGCACTGGATACAGGATTCATTGCACTCCACCCGACAAGGGCTGTTCCCACCGTGGCCGATGGGGGGGTCGAGCCCCAGCTAGTAGTGCCATGTATGCTTGTTGACGGCGTGGTTCAGACGCAACTGGACATGTTCCTACCTACATCTTCCCGCGGTCTTGTTCACCATGAGCACAGTGACTATGTAAGCGGGGCCTGGCGACCTGAAGAATGTTTTTTGGGGGTCCCCCAGGGATCACAGAGGCCGATGTCGGATTTATTGTCTTCGAACTTTGCGCAGGTGCTTTGGACATCTTGTCGAACAATCTCCGTTGGGTGTTGTGATCTGCTGTTGCTTACGGCTGGCTTGGAGGGGCTGCCCACCGATCTATCCTGGTTACATTTGTTGCCCACGTCGACTAACATGGCGGCTGGCCGGTTGATCTCTGCTGATATTTTAGATCGCACGGGACAGGGTTGAGGTCGTGTCCTGGATTGCTGGAGTCTGATTTCCTGGTGACCATGTGGGACATGCCTTATGTTGATTGAAACGATTGTCGCCTCGGAGCCGAATTGTGGGGCTGGGGTTCGGAAGGGTGGGCGGCTGGGTGCTAGTAAAATACTTTTTTCTCCTCCTCCACTTTCTTTCTTTCTGTCTTACTATATTTCGGGTCTCCTATTTAGGGCGACAGGCACACTGCTGGGGGGGTAGGCCATGGCCTTCTGCAGGGGTGCAGGGTGGGGGGTTGGGAGGGGGGTTTCTTTCTATTTCCTTGTTTCCTCCTTGGTTCTATGGCCCTCTTATCTTTTCTCTTTTTCTGTGTTCTCGTTCCATAGGGTTCCTGTAGTGTACTCAGATTTTGTGGGGTGGGGCGTTGGCTTATCGTTTAAAGTGATTGTATTGAGGACTACATTGTTTTGTATACTTCGCCCCTCACTCCCACTCTGATTGAGCTGCTAGCTGCCTTTACACCTTATGCTGGTCAACTGTAGGTCCTGGAACGTTTGCTTGGTATTGATCCTGTGATTCCTAGATTTAAAAATGAACCTTCATTGATCCTGAGTGCCTACACGCACACTTGAATATGTGTAATATCCTGATTTTGTTGGACCACCTGACCATGGGCTGCTAGGTGTGTTTATTAACATTGACTGTTGACATCGTGATTCGTTTAGTGGCCAGCCAGGATGGTTGTAGGCCTCTGCCTGTATCTGATTTTGCGACTAATAAAGGTTCTCCAAAAATTAAAAAAAAAAAAAAAAAGTGAAAGAAATTAAGTTTTGTATTACCTTGCAAAGGAGGGAGTCAGTCGCGGAGCTGCGCTGACGTCACTCAGAGCTGCGCTGGTATTGGTTGGGACAGCGGGTGTGTAGCTGAGATAGTAATTATAAAGGAGGGGTGAGTACAGGAGCGTGAGAACTAGTCTCACGAGAAAAGCCCCACAACTATTGGTTGGATTTATTTTGAATTCTAAATTTTGATTGGTCACTGAAAAATAAAAGATGTGCTGGTATTGGAAGTAATTTTGTAAACAAATTGAGAGTTATCCTAAAAGATTTGCGTTTAAATTATATATGGCACATAAGTCCGATTGTAGGAGGTAGACCCGATAGGAAATATCTAGGGTTTGCACAAGAACAGTATATAAGAGGAAGACCTTATATCATGTACGGCGAGAAAAGAAACATTTCATTCATTAAAATGTTTAGGAATTATTTAAAGAAAGATAAAGCAATTAAAACAAGAGAAGGGAATATTATTCCACCACCAAATAGGCCCGCATTATACATGATGATAGAAAGGGGCTATCATACTTGTGTGTGGTTAGAAAATTGGATGGAGTACACAAAAGATGATGGTGTTTTAGCATTTCCAGAAAATGGTACGTTTATTGGCAGAGTCTTGTACAATTTGAGAACTCGCATGAATGAATTAGATCCCAGACCTAGATTAACGCAGTATGAGGCATTGGAGGAATGGGAAACTGAGGCTTTTGGGCGAGATAGACCTAGGAGTAACAGGAATTGGAGTAAGTTTTATCCCTGATTTCCAAAAGAGACAAGAGACCAACAAATGAAACAATGGAGACAGTCCATGTTAGTGGAAGGATTGTATTCTGTAATAACTTTAGAAGAACCTACAGGAAGTAAAAGGACTGAGAAAACTAAACATTTAATGACTAGTGGTGAATCAGATGATGATTATTTGCAGGATTTATTGATGAAAAATCCACCACCTTATAATGAGGAGCAAAGCACAGTTAATCCAAATGCTGCGTTCCTGAAACCACCTCTGGTTCCGCAAGTGGTACATGAGACTTTGTTAGAAAAAGTACTACGAGACAGGGAAAGAAAAGCATAAAATAAACAAAGAAGTGAGTTGATTAAGAAAATTTCCCAATTAAATACAAGTCCTGAAGCTCTAACAATTCCGGTAACTATTGGCCGAGTTGTTCCTTTGTACAGAGATTAGCAGGCTAGTCCTAAAACTCCTGTTCTGACTACACCTGTAGTTCCGCCAAGAAAAGAACCTTTAATAATTGATGATCAAGCGAGTGAATGTGAGTCAGTGATTTCCCTGATGGATTTGCCAATAAGAGAACCAGTGAGTGACTCAGTCAGGAAAACCACTCCTATAAATTCTAGGGAAGTAGAAATGGAGAAATCCTCAGGTATAAGAAGTGCCACAGTAGTAACCCCAAAAGAAATAGAGAGATGGACACGAGACATAGAGAAACCAAAGTCACAGCCAAAAGTATTGGATATATTCAAATTAAGAATACATTCAGTGAAGATGAATTGTTGTTCATAAGCAAAAGTATTACTAGAAATACAAGAGTGTTTAATGAAAAGGTAATGGATATGGCAGCTAATATGGGAATTGATATTGGCAAATCTAAAGTGTTACAAAAACCGTATTGAGCTGAATTTTCTGACAAAGATTTGGAAAATATGAATGTGTCAGGTAGAAAAGTACAAATTAGGGAACTTATGGCATTATTGCAGGAAAGGGGTGACATAGAAAAATGGAAAACTAGTTGGGCAAAGAAAAAAGAAGAAGCCCGATCAAAACAAACCGTATCCGAATATGTGTTAAAAGAAGCAGAAAAGGTGGGAAGGTTATGTCCCATGAGAGAAGTACCAGGTGGAGGTTATGTACATGTCCCATGGTCCCCACAAGATATTTTGTCATTTAAAAATGATTTCCCAAAACTCTGAGAAAAACCTGTAGAATGGTACAGACAAGTCGAGAGATTTGCGAAGGTTTCGAAATGTCTTTTGAAAGATTTAGATGGATTATTTGACATTGTTGTTCCTGTAGATTTGTGGACAGAATGTAAAATTGCTATTGATTGGCCTAGTGATGAGTACCCTAGAGACCCAAAGACAGGAGCACCTTTTGATGAAGTCATGAAAAAATACAACCAGGTAATACTCTACTTCAAAGGGAAGGTGCCTGCAAAAGAAACTGATTGGACTAGAATAGATAGAACCACTCAGAATAAAGATGAATCTGTGCATGCATATTATGAACGCTTGTTACAAGTATTCAAACAGTATAGTGGTTTGGATAATATCAATATGAAAGACATGACCCATTTCATCTATCGGGTTGCGTCAGGATTAAGGCCAGAAATTTCACAATGGATTAAAGACCATAACATTTTTTTGCAGGCCAAACCGATTAATGAAATTCTTAAATATGCAAAGTATTGTGAAGATGAACCTGACAATAAAATAAAAGAATTAAAAGAAAAGGTAATGTGGGCACAAGTGAAATTAGCAGAGCAACAGGAACTTCAATTGAGCCAGATGAACAATTACCAGACTCAAGGTGATGGTAATGGGGGTAAGCCAAGGGGAAAATTCAATAGAGAAGAAGTCAAAAAGAAGTTTCCTTGTCACGGGTGTGGCAAGTTGGGGCACTGGACGAACGAGTGTAAGTTCTTTCAACATCGTGAAAGAACTCTCCAACCCCAGCTCCAACACTAACAACATTTCCCCCTCTCAGGACCTGTGCGACTCGCTGGCCAACTTCTTTCACCGCAAGATCGCCGACATCCACAACAGCTTCAACGCCACAACCCCCACATCCACCGCCGAGCCCACCACCCCTGCGACCACCATGCGCACCAGCCGCCTGATCGCCTGGTCCAACATCAGCGACGAAGACACCATCAAGACCATAAACTCCATCCACTCGGGATCCCAGTCTGACCCTTGCCACACCACATTTTCAACAAAACCAGCACAGCCATCGCCCCCCATCTCTGGAAAACGATCAACATCTCCTTCGAGACAGCAACCTTCCCGGAAAGCTGAAAGCAAGCCGAGATCAACGCCTTACTGAAGAAACCCAAGGCGGACCCCAAGGACCTCAAGAATTTCCGACCTATCTCCCTGCTCCCGTTCCCGGCAAAAGTCATAGAGAAAATTGTCAACAGACAACTGACCCGGAACCTCGAAGACAACAACATCCTGGACAGATCCCAGTCTGACTTCCGCAGCAACCACAGCACCGAAACCACCCTCATCGCCGCCACCGACGACATCAGGACCCTAATGGACAAAGGAGAAACAGCCGCCCTCAACCTTCTGGACCTTTCAGCCGCCTTCGACACGGTCTGCCACCACACTCTAACAGCGCGCCTCCACGATGCCGGAATCCAAGAGGGGGCCTTGGCCTGGACCACATCCTTCCTCTCCAGCAGAACACAGAGCGTCTGCCTCCCACCCTTCCGCTCCAAGACCACCGAGATCATCTGCGGCATACCGCAAGGATCCTATCTCAGCCCAACGCGGTTTAATATCTACATGATTCAGAAAAGGGGGTGGTGATGAACAGAGTGTCTGAATTAAGCAGACCACTCTTACCCAGTCCAAAGATCAGGGCTTGATCCATCACCGTTATTTATCTCAATGCACCATCCCAGCTCAGAACCTGGCTATATGCAAATCAGTCTGTCCCTGGCCCAGTGCATCATGGGAACAGGGCAGACTAAACTACCAAGCCAATTCTTCACCAGAAAGGAGACAAGCTACCGGGGACCGGTTTCTGGCATTTCAGCCTTCTTCGGCCCGGCTTGCTTGAATCCTGATGGTGCAGTGAGAAAGGGACTCATGTCTGAGTATACCCTGCCACACCTATAGTGGCCAAAAACGATTCAGAAAAGGGGGTGGTGATGAACAGAGTGTCTGAATTAAGCAGACCACTCTTACCCAGTCCAAAGATCAGGGCTTGATCCATCACCGTTATTTATCTCACTGCACCATCCCAGCTCAGAACCTGGCTATATGCAAATCAGTCTGTCCCTGGCCCAGTGCATCATGGGAACAGGGCAGACTAAACTACCAAGCCAATTCTTCACCAGAAAGGAAACAAGCTACCGGGGACCGGTTTCTGGCATTTCAGCCTTCTTCGGCCCGGCTTGCTTGAATCCTGATGGTGCAGTGAGAAAGGGACTCATGTCTGAGTATATAGTGGCCAAAAACGGTGATGGATCAAGCCCTGATCTTTGGACTGGGTAAGAGTGGTCTGCTTAATTCAGACACTCTGTTCATCACCACCCCCCTTTTCTGAATCATCGTTTAATATCTACATGGCTCCACTCGCCCACGTCTCCCGCCAGCACAGCCTCGACATCATCTCCTACGCCGACGACACCCAGCTGATCATCCCATTCACAGAAGACCATCTCACCGCCAAAGCCAACCTCCACAGGGAAATGAAGGCCGTCGCCGAATGGATGAAGGACAGCAGGCTGAGGCTGAATTCTGACAAGACGGAGGTCCTCATCCTCGGCTCCACCCCCTCAGCCTGGGACGACTCCTGGTGGCTTACCTCGCTGGGAACAGCCCCAGCACCCACCAACCATCCACGCAACCTGGGGGTCATTCTCGACTCCACCCTCTCCATGACCAAGCAGGTCAACGCTGTCTCTGCATCCTGCTTCTACACCGAATGCTCCACAGGATCTTCAAGTGGATCCCCTCCGAAACGAGAAAAAACATCACTCAGGCCCTAGTAACCAGCAGGCTGGACTATGGAAACGCCCTCTACGCAGGAACAACAACCAAGCTCCTGAGACGGCTGCAACGCATCCAAAACGCCTCGGCACGACTGGTCCTCGACATCCCCCGATGCAGCCACATCACCCCCCACCTGAGAGGCCTACACTGACTCCCCATCAACAAGAGGATGACCTTCAAACTCCTCATCCACTCACACAAAGCCCTACACAACGCTGGACCAGCATACATCAATGGACTACTCAGCTTCTACACCCCCACCCTCAGCCTCCGTTCAGCCAGCCTTGCCACAGTCCTACGCATCCGGAAAACGGCCGCCGCCGGCATATCCTTCTCCCACCTTGCCGCCAAGACCTGGAACACCCTACCCACCAACCTTTGACAGACCCAAGACCTGCTGACCTTCAGAAGACTTCTCAAGACCTGGCTCTTCGATCAGTAGCAGCTCCCCTCCTCTCCTCCCCCCAGCGCCTTGAGACTCTCACAGGTATGTAGTGAGCTTTACAAATTCCTGATTGATTAATTGATTGATTGTGCAAAACAGTAATGTGTCAACTAATGATTTGAATCCACAGACGCAGAAAGAGGTGCCATGGAAGCAACAGCAGCAGGTAATACAAAACCAGTTACCCCTTGCACCTATGCCAAATTTTAGGAGCAAAGCACACCAGAGTGTGGATACCACAAACTGGGAGGGAAGTGAAAGGAGAGACACAGCAACTTCACCATTTCTTTTGAGTGATACGTTTTTCAGTGAGGACACATACTGACGGTGCCTGAGAGGGGAGGATGAGGAGTGCGTACTTGGCGCCTCCTTGCCGGTAGATCAGTCAGGACAATATATTGAAGGAAAGGTTGAAGGAAATGATGTCACCTTTCTATTGGACACTAGTGCTACCCGTTCTACTGTGAGAACAGCAGACGTTCCAAACCTACCCCTCTCAGGAGAAGCGATCCAAGTAGTGGGCATTTCTAATAAACAAATTAGTACCCTAGTTACAGAACCAATGGAAGTTAGAATAGGCAATTTTAAAGAAATGCACAGATTTGTTGTGTGTGATTCAAGTCCAGTAAACCTGTTAGGCAGAGACTTGTTGTGCAAAATGAATTGCTCCATCGTTTGCACCCCAAGTGGTGTTGAAATTCAAACCCCAGACAAAGACGGAATTTATAAACTAATGTTAGCAAAACAAGAAACAGAGAATAAAAAGTTAACTATAGAAGATTTACCAAGAGAATTACAGCATGCTGTAAATCCTAATGTGTGGGATTTTACCGGAAAATATGTAGGATTAATGGCAAATGTCGATCCAATAAAAGCGACAGTAAAGGAAGGCGCAGTTTACACGAATATTCGACAGTATAAAATGAGCCCGGAAATAAAAGCAGGTGTTGCAGCAGAAATCAAGCATTTGGTTGAAACAGGCATTTTACACGAAACAATGAGCAGTCCATGTAATTCGTCCATAATTGGCATAAAGAAACTGAACGGCAAGTACAGGGTCGTACAGGACCTCAGAAAAGTCAATAAGATTGTTGTCCTATGCTGTCCAATTGTGCCAAATCCTGCAGTGATTCTGTATCAGATACCGTGGGAGGCTGGATGGTTTACCGTGATAGATTTGTGTCACACATTTTTCTCGATTCCATTGCACCCAGATAGTAAATTTCTTTTTTCTTTTGAATTCGACAGTCATGTGTATGTCTGGAACCGCGTTCCTCAGGGGTATACAGAGAGTACATCGATTTTTTATCAGATTTTGAAAAAGTGCTTTGAGTCTTTGGTGCTGCCCGGACAGTCAGTCAGTATATGGACGACTTATTGGTGGCATCTAAAACTCGAAATGACTCTGTTGTTGATACCATTGCCTTACTGAATCATTTAGGTGAAGGAGGACATAAAGTGTCACCTGAAAAGTTCCAATTTTGCACCACATCAGTAAAATATTTGGGGCACCAGATAGAAAGAGGTGTCAGAAGGGTTACCTCAGAAAGAATCAGAATAATCAAAAACATGAATCTACCTCAAAAACATAAAGAAATCAGAATGTTTCTCGGAGTTGTAGGTTACTGCAGGCAATAGATAGTGGGATTTGCAGTCCTATCAAAACCATTGATACAAATGACAAAGAAAAGAGCAAAATACCCCCTTCCCTCATCCCACCCTAAGGCTGACAGGTCTAACATGCGTCCCCCCCAGCTGAAAGTGGGGAGAGCTACCCAACCTCTAGGGAGTTCTCATCACTAAGGGGGAAGAACCGGGAGAGACCGTCAGCATTGGCGTGGTCAACTCCGGGTCGATGTTCCACCCGAAAGTCTATTCCCTGTAGGGAAATAGACCACCTTAGCAACTTGGGGTTTTCGCCTCTCATCTGCATGAGCTAGCGAAGGGGTCGGTGGTCGGTCTGAATCAGGAAGTGAGAGCCAAAGAGGTATGGCCTCAACTACTTCAAGGCCCAGACCACGACGAAGGCTTTTCGCTCGATGGTACTCCATCGCCGTGCCCGAGGGAGGAGTCTTCTGGAGATAAAGGCCACAGGTTGGTCTTGGCCATCATTTTTGAGTTGCAACAGCACCGCGCCTATGCCATGGTCAGAGGCGTCTGTCTGCACGATGAATTCCTTTGTGAAATCAAGTGTTGCAAGCACCGGGGCGGTGCACATCGCATGCTTCAGTGTCTCGAATGCCTCTTGGCAAGCAGCCGTCCAGATCACTTTTCGTGGCTGCTTCTTGGACGTCAACTCAGTCAAGGGGGCTATGATGGTACCATATCCCTTGACGAACCGGCGGTAATAGCCAGTGAGGCAGAGGAAAGCTCGGACCTCAGTCTGAGTTTTGGGGGGCTCCCAGGCCAAGATGGTCTCAATTTTGGCCTGGAGGGGTTGCACCTTACCTCCGCCCACCAAGTGTCCCAGGTAGACGACAGATCCCTGTCCAATCTGGCACTTGCTAGCCTTGATGGTCAGACCAGTATGTTGCAAAGCTTGCAGAACCTGCTGGAGATGCTGCAGATGGTCCTCCCAGGTGCTACTGAAGACAGCTATGTCATCCCGGTATGCCGCTGAGAAGGACTCTAGGCCAGACAGCAAATGGTTCACCAACCGCTGGAAGGTGGCCGGAGCATTCTTGAGTCCGAAGGACATCACTCTGAATTGGAAGTGGCCCTCGGGGGTGGAGAACGCTGTTTTCTCCTTTGCTCCATCGGCCAGGGCAATCTGCCAGTATCCTGATGTTAGATCAATGGTGCTGAGGTACCGGGCTGCTCCCAGCCGGTCAATCAGCTCATCTGCCCTTGGGATCGGGTGAGCGTCTGTCTTGGTGACAGAGTTCAATCCCCGATAGTCCACACAGAACCAAAGTTCTGGTGTGGTGCCCGGTTTGGCCGCTTTCGGCAACAACACAACCGGACTAGCCCAAGGGCTGCTGGAAGGTTCGATCACCCCCAGCACCAGCATTTTGGCTACCTCACCCTGGATGCTGTTCTTAACCTTATTGGACAGCCGGTAAGACTTTGTTTTTACAGGCGGACTGTCCCCTGTGTCCACATCATGGGTACACAGATGTGTAATTCCAGGCGTGAGGGAGAACAACGAGGCATACTGCTCCAACACCTGGCGGCAGTCCCCCTGTTGCTCTGGGGTCAAGGATGGGGAGAGGACAACTCCCTTCACTGTACCATCCTTCTCCTGGGCCGCCAGAAGGTCAGGAAGAGGCTCACTCTCTTCCTCCTCGCTCCCATCCGTCACCATGAGGAGAGCAAGCTCGGATCGCTCATAGTAAGGCTTCAGGCGGTTGACGTGGAGCACCCTATGGGGCTGACGGGGGTCTTCAAGTCAACGACATAGGTGGTCTGGCCTCGACGCTCCACAATTTCGTATGGACCAGTCCACCGGTCCTGGAGGGCACTAAGCTCCCCAGGCTTCATGACCCACACCTTCGGTCCAGTGTCCAATTCCACCATCCAAGCGTTGCGATCATACCACTCGTTCATGACGGCTTGGCTAGCCTCCAAGTTGTCTGAGGCTTCCTTCCACAGCTTGGCCATCTGGCTGCGGAGCGCCAGCATGTAGCTGACAACATCGTGGGGAAGCTTCATTGAAGCCTTCTCCCACCCCTCCTTGACAAGGCTGAGGGCCCCCTAACGGGATGGCCATAGAGCAGTTCGAAGGGGCTGAACCCGACTCCCTTCTGTGGCACCTCACGGTACGAAAACAGCAGGCAAGGGAGGAGGATGTCCCATTTCCGCCTCAAGTCCTCTGGCAGGCTCTGGATCATCCCCTTCAATGTCTTGTTGAAGCGCTCCACGAGCCCGTTAGTTTGGGGGTGGTAAGGAGTGGAGAACCGATAGGTCACTCCGCACTCCTTCCACATGGCCTGCATGTAGGCCGACATGAAGTTTGTGCCCCTGTCCGACACCAGGACCTTGGGGAATCCCACTCTGGTGAATATCCCCATCAGGGCCCGCGCCACCACAGGTGCAGTGATGGTCCTCAGAGGAATAGCCTCCGGGTACCAAGTGGCGTGGTCCACTAACACCAAGATGAACCGGCGTCCCGCAGAGGTCGGAGGGTCCAACGGCCCAACTATGTCAATTCAAAAGGGTCCCGACCAATGGGAGTGGTTCCAAAGGGACCTTCACTTTAGTCCCTGTCTTGCCACTGGCCTGGCAAGTCTTGCAGGTCTTGCAATTGGTGTCAGAGGCAACTCTCATCCTGGGCCAATAAAAATGTGGGACCAACCGCACAAAGGTTTTGTCCTGGCCCAGGTGTCCAGCCAAAGGAATCTCATGCGCCAATTCCAATAAGAAGGCTCGGTAGCATTGGGGGACCACTAAGGCCCTCGCGGAACCATGCACCGGAACCTTAGACTCACTGTAAAGGAGGCCATCCTCCCAGTACAAGTGAAAACTGCCGGTCTCCTGATGAATCGCTTGGGCTTCGGCCTGTCGCCGCATGCCTTCAAGCTTGGGGCACTCCTTCTGCGCCCGACAGAATTCCTCCCGGGTAGGCCCTCCATCCACATGCCACTCGGCAAGAGTCGGAAATTCCCCCACGGGAACAACATCCACCTCCACGGACTCCGGGGGTACCTCAACAGGCACCCCATCCATCACACGGGGTGTGTCCTCCACAACAATCTCAGGCCCAGCATTGGGTTGAGCCATTGTCTCAGGCTCCTATCCAGGTTGAGTTCCTCGCTGGGCAGCCATGGACCTCGTGACCACGCAAGTCCATCCTGGTAACCCCAGCATCTCAGTGTGGGCTTTAAACTCCACTTCCTCCAGGCGGTATGTTCCTGGTCGTTTCCTAGCAAACATTTCACAGGCAAGGCAGGGCTTATCGCAACTCTCAACGGGCCTTTCACTCCTCCCCACTCAAAGGGAACCTGAGCCACAGGATAGTAGCTCAGTTCGCCGTCAGCCAACTCGGCTGGATGGAGCACATCAGGTACTATATGCTCAGGGGACACCAGCCGCCTCACTACAGTGGTCATGCTGGCACCTGTGTCCCTCAGAGCCTCCACCTCCTCCCCATTAACCTTCACCCTCTGTTGATATTTAACAGTGTTCGATGGTAAGGACGTCACTGGGACCATCTCTCTGTCCCCAAGTGAAACCAGGGTCAGGCCTGTCCACTCCCCTTCCCTATCCAGGGGCAGCTCCACCCCAAGTGCTACACTAGCGACCCCGGGACTCTTGCCACCTGTGGGGGCTGGAGGTCTCTTGCGACACTGGGGATCTCCCTTATTGTGTCCAACCTCCCCGCATTCGTAGCACCGGACAATTTTTATTGACGTCTTATGTCCAACCTTACGTCAAACAGCGCACCTTCCAGGTATAAATATACCAGCGTTTGCTTTAAGCAACACACGGTGGTTTGGAGCAGAGCGGCTATCTACTTATCCGAAGCCCAGCTGATGCGAGTGCCGAAGGAAGCCGTCCCTCCCATTTGACGCACTGAGAAAGACGCTGTCGTTTTCTCCTGCCGAGAAAATCCAGCTCCAGTGTTTCCAGTCACCCTTGCGGGTTACTGGGAGATCGAGTCCTGAGAGTGAGATACAAGACCTCCTTCATTCTAAAACCAAGGTACGGAGCTGATTAGATCCTTAGAGGATTCTTGATTCAGATTCTTGGCAAAACTAACTTAACCTAAACTGCAACTCCCTTACTCCTTCCCACGTACTAGGCTTAGGTTAGGTACACTGGGGTAGGCGTATTTAGAAACATCAGTTGAGTACGTTTAGTCAACTTTTATCATTGTATGTAATTGTATATATTTTATACATTTTAAGTATCATATAGCTCATAAAGCATATCAATGCTTTTACAGTATTATATTATAATACTCCTTTTACTGTACGCACTTTACTTTAAAACAAGTATTGCATTTGTGGCAATTCATTTCTCTTGCATGAGAAAGAAGCCTGCTCAATAAATAACACCTTTTATTGAAAACGCCCCTCTCTCTATTTCTCTGCACTCTGGTGAAACTAAGTATGCACGATTGACTGAGTGAAATAAATATCTATTGTTTTCACACGACTCTGGAGAAATACTCCTTATTCTGGGGGAGCAAAGTTGTCATGTTTATGCAGTTGTCAGAAGCTAATCCCTTCTTGTCTAATCAGGGAAGTTAACTCCTCCCTGTTCATTCGAGAAAGTTTCTAGTGACCTCTGAGCTAGCTGGCAAACCTAATTAAGTCTAACATATTCAATAGAGACCGAGTCGACCTCAGGCCTACGTCTAAACTATCGTTTATGTTATTCCAATGCGCAGAGCCTATTGGGAAAATAGGAACTACACTACATGGCGCCCAACGTTTGGTAAGGCGATAATCTAACGCAAGATACTAGAGTAACTCAGTCGTGTTTTTTCACACAGACCCCTTTTTCCCGTAAAAACTCCAATAGACGTCTGGAGTGGGTAAAAGGTTAATATCCGCCAGAACTTAGTAGGATGAGAATCCTATGTATTAGTTTTTGGTTTAGTCAACTTTGAAGGTTACAGTTTTCCAAAATATTGTGCACCTAATCTTTGTTTCCTCAAAACTTGCTCTGCAAACTTTCTGTCAGTAAAAATGTCTGACAGTGAGGACGAAAGAGACAGAGCTAGACTAGTAGCTCAACTCGTAGCGGACGACACACTTGTCCGAGATAACGACCCGGATGCAATAATCATCCCGGTCAATATAAGACAAGCACTGGCGTTGCCAATAGGTCTCGCATTAGGAAAGTTTGAGCTATTGGTATTGTAAATGACACATTTTGGGACCTTATATGTATTTAGTTATGCAGCACAATATCCTTGGTGCAACAACATCAACTGTTGCATGGCTAAACACTTATAAGGACCAAAAGCAACATCTATTGGCTATACCAATGCTTATTTATCATTGTCAACACATAAAACAACATCACTTCTATGTACATATGACAATTATGAAAAGAACTCGCCAATTATGCAGTGCACAATGGCCAGTTATTTGCACAGGAACACTGTATGCACTCTCGAAGGAGGAGGTGGCAAAATATACACTAAATGTGGCACACACACATTTATTGTATTCACGCAGCTGACCTTTATACACACACCCAGAATTGGTGTACATAACCCATTACAGTGCACATTCACCAGTAATTTGTCCAAACATTCGTGCACTGGCTCATAATGAATGTGCATTCTCGTGCATTTAGTGGAAAGTCAGCAGGATGTGCTCGCTTATGCATTCAATGCATTTCTCAAAGTATCTTCTCCCCAGTGGTGTGCACAATCCCATTGACATACACTACACACAGAGCACAACAAATGAGGAAGTGCGTGTTTGTGTGTTCTATGCAAACCTGTCCGTTATCTACTAATGCACAATGCACTCTTTTGCACTCTGTGCACAAATGTCTTTGATTGACATATTCTTATAGGAAGTGTCCAATCATTTGTGGTGTGCAGACTCCTGACGTGAAGAGTATGTGTTCCTGTGTTGTGCAAACTGCGGCGCTCATTCAAGTAAATTCATATAGTCTGGGCAGGTAATCTATTCACTCATGAATGAGGACACCTCTACATGTCGTGCACGCTTAATTACGCTTTTAGTAGTCACTTGTTGATTATAGTCCTTCCCCTTGAACTGCTACTCTTCAATGGTGTGCACGTTTCAAGCAGTTCACACGTGTGTGCCGTGTAAACTCCTGCATGCGGTGTCATGTATGTATCCACCTGCCAACTACGTCCTCGTCTGTGCAGCGTACGCACAGACAAAGGGTATATTCAAGTATAGTTTACATGTGCCGACTGTGTGGAAATGAGTGCATGTTGTGCACTTACCAATGACGTGAACAGTGGTACATGTGGAGTCATTCCCCTTGACTTGTAAGTGTACTCTCATACACACTATTATTGCACCCGGTGTACAAGACAACGGGTGAGCCCTCGTGAAATGCCTTTTTCACCACGCTGAGCCAGGAAAACGCTTGTTTAATTAAAATAAAACAACAATTATGCTGTATGAGCAACAAGGACGCGAAAACAATAAAAAAAAAGACACGAGTGGTGCGCGCGTAAGAGCGGCCGGGAAACTGAAAGTACGGCCGGCCAGCCATGATTAATTAGGGGAGGAGAAGCCGCAGAGCGCGCGCTGGGCGAAGCCCTTTGATGTGCTGTGCGGCCGTTAAAAAATGCAATTAGGAGGGAGGGAGGCTGATGCACGTGCTTGTTTGATCATGTGATTTAAGTGAACTCAAAGAAAACCGCACCAAAAAGCCCTTGGTTTGACGAGTATTTTGCGCTCTTGAATTCTCGCTCCGCTCAATGCGCATTGATAGGTCGCGAGACCTAAAAAAGAACCTGATGCAACCGTACAACCACTTTCACCGGACTCAATAACTATGGAAGCACAGCCAATAAATGAAACAAACAAACCCAAAACTGATCAGCATGGACCATAACTTTCCTCGTTGTAGGATTTAACTGTATGGAACAGTCAGTCAATCTCAAACAGTACAAAAAAACAAAAACATACTGTATCGGATGTGTGTCTGCAAGGCATTTTACTGCTGCGGCAAGGGTGGGAGGCCTCCACAGCACCTTCGCCGCGAGCTCTTCAGTTCCGCAGAGCCTACACCCAGAGCTTCAGCTAAAATGTCCCGAGTGCCCCTAGGCAGCACAATCCATTGAAGTAACACGCACCTGTGGCAGCCAGGCAACAGGTGGGTACTGGGGAGAGAACGGGACTCCTGGTGCCAAAAATGAAACAAAGATTCACATGCACAAACAGAGGCGCCGCCCACTGCATTCTTATCACAGACAAGGCACAACTTCGCCCGACATTCACGAGACAGTTAAGGCGAGTTTACAATTACAAATATAACGTGGACAATTGACATAAATGACACCAATAACCGCCTTCCAACCCCGCTAAAATAATAAAGTTTAAAACTGAGCACGGCGCCGCTTTACGGACACATGCTCGGTTTATTTGTTTATTCCTTAACTTTAACACTGAGCGCAGTGTACGTGAAGCTGGCGCTGCACTCAGTGCTAAAGTTAGGAAATATATAAATAAACCGAGCGCATGGTCCGTGAAGCGGTGCCGTGCTCAGTTCCAAAGATAAAAACAAACGAACACAGAGCGCGATGTCCCTGAAGTGGACGCCGCGAAAATGTAACAATAACCGTGCTTGTGCAATTGAAGCTGCCCGCAATAACAAACGCATGCGATGGTTTAAAAAAAATTCAGCAAGTTAATATATTCTCCTATGTTGGCCTTCTTGGGACTGCCCCACGGTGACCCAGAGTCCATATTCACAAATGAGCAACTAGTTGCCAGGACGACCTTTGACACGTATGGTTAATACGGTGTACAGTTACACTGATTTGAAATCAAGCTGGAACAGGAGTATTGTTAAATCCCCAAACAACAGCACTTGGAGTGCCCTGATACATAAGCGGAGTTCTAAGATTGCCGCCGCTACACAAACGTGGCAGCGGTCTAGTGTTTGGTCTCGCACCTGTGTTAAGCCTTGGTGGAACGCGCTCTCCCTAATGTGTGCACTTCACCGAAGCCTTGCCCGAGTCCAGAGCTGAAAATCCTTCGTTCCAGAAAATATCGTAAAACACCTCTGTAGTAATTCCCAAGTTCTGAATGGTGTTTACCTTGAGGATAGTAGCGTTATTATCTGTAGTCTGTGCCAAAAATTCTCTTCCGAGTCTGGAGACAGAAGACTTCGTCAAGGAAATTCCAACAGCGTGACTCCTCCTTCGGTGACGCATGACAGGAGTTAACCTTAGCGGTTGAAAATGAAAAGAAAGACGGAGAACAACAGAAAGCTAAGTTACATTTAGTTATTATTGAAAATACAAATAGCGCGCGCAAGAGCGGCCGGGAAACTGAAAATACGGCCGGCCAGCCATGATTAATTAGGGGAGGAGAAGCCGCAGAGCGCACGCTTGTGCGCTCTAGAAATTGTATAATAAATAAACAAATAAATAAATGTGCTGTGCGGCCGTTAAAAAATGCAATTAGGAGGGAGGGAGGCTGATGCACGTGCTTGTTTGGTCACGTGATTCACGTGAACTCAAAGAAAACCGCACCAAAAAGCCCTTGGTTTGACGAGCATTTTGAGCACTTGAATTCTCGCTCCGCTCAATGCACATGCGCGCATTGATAGGTCGCGAGACCTAAAAAACCATAACTATAAAACTTATAGAAAATGGAGTAACATCAAGAGGTGGTACAGTTGTATTTGTGGTAGAGGCACATGAATTTCGGCAGACAGAGGTATTCTATTCCTGGATAAATTTTCCAGCAGCACATGCTGTAACACATGAGTTCCACTACTACAAAATAGCGGAAGCCCCAGAGGAATACTCTCCTTTCGAGGAAGTTGAAATTCCACTAACATACCAAGAGCACCTGCTCTGGTTTAATGGCGCCCTAAAACATCAAAATCACATACCAGGCTCGTTCCACTAGGTAGACCAGGAGCCACAGGGCCGGTTGTAGCCAGCTACACACCAAATCCCGACATTGAAACAATGTCAGACAGAGAACTTTTAGTTCAGTTAAAACAACTAATTAAAAAACATAGACAATTGGTCCAATATGTCATGTGGACTTCAACAGTCCAACCTGCAATTAAACTTCCACAAAACACCACTCACCAGGGGAACACAAACAAGATTACACCACAGAATATACAATCATGTCTTGGTAAAACACCCGCAAAACGGGAACAAATTCCATTCTGGTTAGCTCAAAAAATTACTCAGATAGAGGCAGTATTTCCCGATACTACCCCTCATGAAAAACACAGAATTCTGACTATCTGTCTCCCAATGGAGATCGCACCACATGTTGAGGACTGTGACACTTGTGGCACAGTCTTTGCTTCTATCTACACAAAAACACATGGTGTTCTGTCTATGGCGGTGATACCAGACGTACTAAGACAGATTCAAAATGAATACGGTCCAGAACCTGCTTTAACTCTAGGTATGAAATTACTAAAAGACTTTAAGCAGGTCTCGGCTATATTATTAGCCAACATAAAAGGGGAAGCAGTATGTGTGGCGATCCGCCAAAAATTTAAAGAGACGGATATAGCAGACCAACCTTTTGAGCTTGCTAAAATAATTGAAAAATCCTATGAAGAATTAGGCAGAGATAGATTGGGTGGTAAACCAGTAAAACCCCAACTAATTGAAAATCCTGAAAAAACTTCTATTAAAAATAATGTAAAATTCTCAAAAGAAGAAGTGGGAGGGTAATAAACAAACCACTCCCAGAGAAAAACAGTTTCAGACCAGAGGAAGGTCTCCCCAACGAAGAGATAAATCTCCAGAACGGGGGGGGCAAGTCTCCCCAAAGGGAGCCCTCTGAAAAAAGATACAACCTTAGAAATAGGGACAATTTGAGAAAACCTGACAGATATTGATACACGTCCCTCTCGAACTTTTCAGACTTCATCAAAGAAATCGGAAAGAAGAGGACGGTCAGAACATAAAGAAGAGCACGTCAAGTCCAAAGACAAGGAACCTGCTCATCAAAGTAAAAAATTAAAATTTCCGAGAAAGAAGGTAGCAAGTATTAAAATAAAACATGCCGAGAATTCTGAGGACACAACTGAAAAACGGAGAGTGGGCCCAGACAATGCTAGACAGCGCAGCAGAAGTGAGCATAGCTTGCAAGATCCTGATGAATCTTCTGGAGACAGTGGACACGAATGGATACATTCAAGTGGAAACTGCAGACACCCGAGTGAGCATGCCCCATAAACTATATGAAATAACATTACGTATAGAGGGAGAAAAACTAGGAAAATAAAAGGTCTCTTTTGGGAGAACCTATCTAAAGGTTATGATATCCTTCTAGCAGAAAAAGACTGGCCACCAGAGTTTGTCAGGGAGTGCCCACATGGTGAAGAAATGATTATGCCTGCTTTCTCAAATAACATTCCAATACATAAAAAATACACACTTGCTAGAAAATGGGCAGTGGCCCAAGCCCCTGCATTATATAAAAATCATGTAGGATGGGATGAGGATTCTCCTCACCATAAAATCCAGTTAAAAAATCAACCAACTGCACAGAGGCAGTATCCTGTTAAGCAAGAAGCTAAAAAACAAGTAAAGGAAATTCTAGATCAACTTGAATATCAGGGGGTGATTGAAACATGCACCTCACAAATGAATAATCCTTTGTTTCCTGTCTCCAAGCCAGATGATTCATATTGTCTAGTTTTGGACTACAAACATCTAAACTCCTGCTGTAAACCTTTTGCAGTACAAAACTCACACAGTGCAGCACTAATGAATAACATTGTGCGCAAAAAATATAAAACAACATTAGATATTTCAAATGGTTTCTTCTGTCAAAACATAGCACCTGAAATCAGATATTTGACCGCTTTCTCCAGCATGGGGACCCAAAACAATGTTGTCGTCTCCCACAAGGATTCAAGAATAGCCCAGGATTATTTTCAGCCAGGGTAACAGAGTTACTACAAATATATGATGATGAGGCATTATCCTATGTCGATGACATATATCTTACAGACGATGACCTGGAGACTCACTTGAAAAGAGTGAACAACATAATACTTGGGTTCGCAGCTGAAGGGTACAAATTTAACTTTAAAAAATCACGAATTGCCCATCTAACTGTCCTATTTTTAGGATATGAATTATCAAGTGAAGGCAAAAGCCTAGCAGACAACTTCTTAGAGAAGTGTGCAGTACTCCAAGCTCCAAAAACGCTGAAGAACTTGCAATCAATACTAGGTTTCCTGAATTTCGAAAGAACATACATTCTAAATTATGCAGAGAGGGTTAAACCTCTCTACGAACTAATAAAACCTGATTTTAAACCAATTAATTGGACTCAAAAACACAGAAATTTTAAGATCATTACAGACAGATATGTTAACTAAAACAAAACTGCAAACACGCGCAAACGAACGCAACCTTGTAATCCGAGTCATCCCAGGAAGATGCGGATTCACATACCGGACCTCTAATGAGGGAGAAACGGTAAAAATAGCTTACAAATCACACTTGTACACACAAGCTGAAATGAAATAACATTGTGCGCAAAAAATATAAAACAACATTAGATATTTCAAATGGTTTCTTCTGTCAAAACATAGCACCTGAAAGCAGATATTTGACCGCTTTCTCCAGCATGGGGACCCAAAACAATTTTGTCGTCTCCCACAGGGATTCAAGAATAGCCCAGGATTATTTTCAGCCAGGGTAACAGAGTTACTACAAATATATGATGATGAGGCATTATCCTATGTCGATGACATCTATCTTACAGAGGATGACCTGGAGACTCACTTGAAAAGAGTGAACAACATAATACTTGGGTTCGCAGCTGAAGGGTACAAATTTAACTTTTAAAAAATCACGAATTGCCCATCTAACTGTCCTATTTTTAGGATATGAATTATCAAGTGAAGGCAAAAGCCTAGCAGACAACTTCTTAGAGAAGTGTGCAGTACTCCAAGCTCCAAAAACGCTGAAGAACTTGCAATCAATACTAGGTTTCCTGAATTTCGGAAGAACATACATTCTAAATTATGCAGAGAGGGTTAAACCTCTCTACAAACTAATAAAACCTGATTTTAAACCAATTAATTGGACTCAAAAACACAGAAATTTTAAGATCATTACAGACAGATATGTTAACTAAAACAAAACTGCAAACACGCGCAAACGAACGCAACCTTGTAATCCGAGTCATCCCAGGAAGATGCGGATTCACATACCGGACCTCTAATGAGGGAGAAACGGTACAAATAGCTTACAAATCACACTTGTACACACAAGCTGAAATGAAATTCAGTTCTACTGAAAAAATTCTAACTGCTGTTCAAACTGCTGTAGCGAAAGCAAGAGTCCTAGCCCAAGGGAAAAGGATATCTGTTTTGACAGCAGTATCAGCCCTTGAGGCAGTAACAATACCAGGTAATCTTAATGGGAAAGCTCTAGATCCAAAATGGATAAAATGGGAAACTTCTCTTGCAACAGAAGACGTGACACACGCATTTGATCTGAAAATGAAAAAACTAGAATATCTGGAATATGAAAATGAATGTCCTGTGCCGATCGAAATTCTGCCTCTCGAACAGTACACCTGTGTAATCTACACGGACAGATTTGCACACCACTACGTTGTGGAAAAACAGATTTACAATGCAGCGTGTGCAATTGTTAAAGGTCGCTGGCGCCTAGCTAAATACAGACCGATGGTCACTAAAACTGAATCTCTCAGAAACTGTACAGCTCAGCAAAGATGGCGCTTGAAAATGCTGATCGCGAATTCCCAACACTAATAGTATGCGATTCGCATTACTGCGTCCGATCTTACAATAATTCCATGCAGACCTGGATAAAAAACAGTTACAAAGATGAGACAGGTGCCACAATAAAGCATAAAAACTATGGGAACAAGTAGTTCTTTTGCAGAAAGAACTACAAAAGACTCATGTGATACATACTTAGAGTCTTCAATGTGATGGCGTTCACGTTGCAGGGAATTCATTGGCTGACAAAGCCACGGCGGCAGCTGATCACTCGGCTTCCGTAGCCACAAAAAAGCATACAAAAAAACAAATAGATGGCGAAACGCTGCTTGCATTAAAAGCCTCAATGGAAGGCAATTATGCGGTGTTACCTCTAAACTATCCACTCGGCAATACATACATAATTGATGCGAACTCCGTTCCGTTTGCTCAAATCCCTGAAGTGGGGCATAGAGTAATTCCAAACACGAACCGGAGAGTCTTCTTGATACAAGAAGCACACATGGGATTGGGTCTGAGGCACCAAGAGATCCTGAAATCTCTAATAGAATTACAATCACAATACTGGTGGCCAGGGATGAGCATAGAAATGTATAACTTTGCAATGAATTGTCAGAACTGCAACAGAGATCGCAGTTGTGAACCGGACCAGACACCAGCCCAGACACCACTATTAGACAGCATAAGGCTATCTATGCGCAGACATCCAGACGGAAAAATGCGGTCCCATGAATATTAAGACAAGATTCATTTGGATTTGGCCCCAGCGCTCGGCTGACGCCAGAACTGTTATAAATGGTTTGCGAGTCTTTATCTGCACATACGCAATTGGCATGCTACATTCTGACCAGGGTCCTATGTTTAGCTCTCGGGCTTACAAGGAGGCCATGGCCAGCATGGGCATTGCATTGCGATATTCTAGTCCATTCCATCCCAAGGGAAATGCGGTAGTGGAGAGAAAAAACTGGGACTTAAAGCAATCTATAACAGCGAGGGTATAAGGTTCGGGTGACGGGTGGGTCAAACATCTAATAAGTGTCCAACGTAGTCTTAATAATATGCCAAGAAATTCGCTAGGAGGTATCAGTCCGTACGAAATTTTATTTGGTACTAGAATGATTATTCAGGACTTGGATTGTCAGACTTCAGTGGTGCAAGAAAAAGCCTTTGATATCAAAGACCGTTTGGCTGTTTTACAGGACTTAAATGAAACAAGAAAAAGTCTGAGTAACGAAAAGCTAAAGCCAACTACCACTGAAGAAAAACCACCTGTCCCAGCAAGACCTGTCTGGATTCCAAAGATTGGGGATCTGGTCAGAGAAAAGATCGCGGTGAAGAAGGAATTTGGGCCTTCTTACAGAAAAGCAGTACCTGTCTTAGCTGTCAGTGGAACAAGATCAGTTGTACTACCACCCCTTGCTGGTAAAAAGGAGAACTGAGTTGAATCAATCGACCTGGTGAAACCACAACCATGTGGCCAATAATAAGTAGTAGGCCCAGTGGACTCCCAAGAAATATCAGAAGACCAAATCTTGTTACAATCCAAGAGGTTCAAACTGAGAGACTAATCACATTTGATAGACCTTCAGTGAATAAAAAAGGACTATGCAACAAAGCCATGGAACTTGTGCCTCTTGAAACCCAAATTGCAACAGTTCATCAAGAAACTCCAGTCTACAACGATGTAGCCTCGGACTATACAAATGTGACAAAAGAAAATGCAAAGATCAATGGAAACCCGGAAGCAATCTCACCAATTGACAGAACTGCATCTGGCTACTTTATCAACTTTGATGACTTTTCCGATGATCCAAGTGAACATGGAGACAAGCCAGCAACAAAAACTTTCAAAAAGAAAATCACAGCGCCCTCTCATCAACTCAGAGAAACATATCTAACTTCACCATGGATTACATTATGGATTATGTGAGGTGTACTTTTCCTCCTTCTGTGGCTCATCTTGGTTTTAAGTTTGGGTAGATTTATTGATGGAAAATATAGTACAATGGACACAGCAAGTCAGAACATCAACTTGGTCCTGAAACCACACAGATCCTCACACATCGAAAAAAGAGAACTGTCATCAGTCAACATCACAGCAAAGCCTATACCTGGTGGTATAGCATGGGACAAAACTGATTATGAAATCTATGGCCCGGTTGAGCTCTTGAAATATCCACACCAATTTAAGATTTCCTTCAGTGACTTTGTATCACCTAGTACCTTCTCTGATGATTGGGACTTTGACAATATAAATAATATGATGTCAGATTTAGAAATGTCAGCAAAATTTACAGAACATGAATATTTACAGAGTTCGTCGAATTATGAGGAAATGTATTGTTACAATCACTTTGGGCATCATTATCTACATAAGTCTGCAAATCCTAGAAATGTTTTCAGTTATAATCAATGGGAACATTGTCCAACTCAGCCAAAGGCAGTTCAAAAACATTTTATGAGAAATTCCCATACTTCTCAGGGTTTAATGTTACTGATCCTGAAACATTCTATTTCAAAGTGTTAAGTAAGACTGGAATGTAAAACATGTTGACAAATACTAAACTGATTTATTCTGAAAAATGTTATGAAAAAATGTCAACATTTGGTTTTGAATTTTGGAAAAACAACATTGAGACAAAAACCATCTGGGGTACTAAAGAATGGCAGGTACAAGGTTTAGAAGCATTGTTTAGAGCCTGCATGATACCAGAACAAATAATGTTCCTGAATGACACAATTCAGCAAACAACCTGTCTTGGTTTAGCCAAGATAAAAGATTTAAACAACCCGTCTGTACCAAAGCCTATGCCTGATAGAAACACCACTACAGATGAGGGGTTAGACGTGGCCTATATTTTAAAACAAAACAGAACAATTCATGATTGGAACAAATGGTTGATCTGGCCCACAGACACTAATAACTGTCAAGATAGATTCTTGAACAAAGTACAGGGTTTCAAACAGAATAGGCCAGACCCAAGATATTCCCAAAGACAACATCCAGGGACAGTTACAACATACAGTGTAGGAAAACTATGCCTAGACTGGCTACAGAAATCCACACTTCCCGAAATTAAGCAACACTTAACTTTACTTAAAGAAGGTACTGACTTGCGAGATTTCGTACTGGGACCTCACAAACAGCGTCAAAAACGTTTCATATATGCCGGTATATACGCAGCTTACAATGAAGCTTGGCAATTAAATCAAATTGAAACTGTAGAAAAAATACAAGAAATTGATCGTATTAATTTGGAAAAAACACTTTCTGTAGTGGACAATAGGTTAACGACTCTGTCCTCCAGAATCTATTCACTGGACAGCATTGTATCATCTGCTATTGCTATAATAGAACAGGATATGATAATGTTACAACATGGTCAGTTCCAATTGCGTTCTATTGTACAGCTAGGCTGGACGTTACAAAACCTGCGTTCAGGTCACTTGCCATGGCGTCTAATCAACATAACGTCATTATTTTCTATCTTTAACCTTACTGATAGACAAATCTCGTTGGCACAAAAAGGAGCAGACTATACGGTGCTGAGCATTGAAAAACTTGAGAGATTACCACTGTGAGAAGTTGGCCCGATATGCAACGTTCGCTATTCTAGCGACCGCTATGTATCGTTCCAACGACCCTTATGGTGTTTGGTTGTAAGTCAACCTATAGACCAGCTATCCTAGTAGCGTGGATACGAGCAGTCTAAGGCTAAAGACTCGAGAGGGCGCGTTAAGCCAGCTGTTTACCACACATGTACCCCTTGAACACCCAGTGAAAGGACACCACACAAGTGTTATGAAAATAAACAGTATATTTATTAAGAATCACAACAGCCCTGTACTCTTTATGAGGACAGGGTACTAAGCACAACCAAATCTCTTTAGCAAATACTTCAAGTGCACAATTAAAACAAGTGTCCGAGGACACGGAAAGATTAAGGTCTCGGGCGGACCCGATAAGGCAAGTCGGAAGCGAGGGACTCGGGACCCTAGAGTAAAGAGGCTATGCAGGCACCGAAATGCCGAGTTACCTAGCCACGAGGGCTGCGGCTGCACAAGTCTTACAGGCGTCGGGGTCTTCGCTGACGAGCCAGGAGCCGGAAGAAAAGGAGTTGCTGGCCGGCGTTTCTTGGGAGGTGTCTGGTCCGTTGTTCCAGGATCCAGCACCTGTTCAGTGGGGCATTTCCTGACCTGTGACCTAGTCACAGCGAACACATGTGCTGGCAAACCTAACATTTCCATGTGAGTCCGGTGCTCCACTTCTGACCATTGTGATGACTCCAAATCATTGCCCAACAAACAATCCACTGGGAGGTCTGGACTAACTACAACCTTCTTTTGGCCAGTTACCCCTCCCCAGGAGAAAGCTACAATTGCCATACTGTGATTGGTAGTGACATTGCTTGCATTGGTCACCAGGAATTCTGTACCTGGCATGATCTGTCCAGGGTCCACAAAGTTAGGCGTCACCATGGTGACGCTGGCACAAGTGTCCCTATAGGCCTGAGCCATCTTTCCATTTATGAAAGGCGTCTGTCGGTATTTGCCCAAAGTATTGGGGCTTACGTCAGGGGACACGTCCACGTCCCCTGTACTGACAAGGACAGCCTGAGTGAGTGTGCCAACTAAGTTGTCACGCCCCTCAGAGCCCAGGGTTAACCCTACTAAACCCTTGGGGGGCACACTACCACTGCTGACTGTACTAGGGGGCACAGGTGCCTTAGGGGCTGCAGTGGCAGGAGTCTGCCCTCCTCCTTTCTTGGTGTACTCACTAAACCAGTGAGATTTACTTTTACAGTACTGGCACCATCTTTTGGATTGGCCTTCTTTCTTCTTTTGGGGAGCCTGACCCCCACCCTCTTTGGGTTGTTGGGGACCTGTCGAAGACTTCTGGTCATTTTGTTCCCCTTTAGAATCTTTACCCTTCTGGTCTGCTTTCTTCTGACCACCTTGATTCTGGCCCTGGTTCTGTTTAACTCTCGTACGAACCCATCTGTCTGCCTTCTTTCCCAATTCTTGGGGAGAGGTCAGATCCGAGTCGACAAGATGCTGATGCAACAACTGGTTCTGACAATTGTTTAAAATTTGTTCTCTCATCATCAAGTTATACAATCCTTTGTAATCAGTAACCTTACTGCCCAGCAACCAGCCCTCAAAAGCCTTAGTGGCACAATCGACAAAATCAGACCAATCTTGAGACTGCGTTTTCTGGGTATCCCTGAACAGCACCCTGTACTGCTCAGTGGTTAGGCCGAACCCTTCAACGAGTGTATTTTTCAAGACTTGGTAATCGTTAGCGTCCTCCACCCTTGTGGTGAGGAGCTTGTCTCTTCCTTTTCCTTCAAAGGAGAGCCACAAGATAGCTGCCCACTGACTCTGGGGAACACCCTGCACAGTGCAGGCCCTCTCCAAAGCAGTTATCCATTTGTGGATGTCGTCCCCTTGTTTAAAGGGGGGCACTATCTTACCAAGGTGTTTCGTATCGAAACTCTTTTCCCTATTGCTAGGTACATTGCTGCCACCAGTGGGGACTACCCCACTTAACTGTTGCTCTCTCGCAAAGGCAAGCCTCTCTTTGGCCAGGGCAAGTTCTTCCCTTTCGATCCTCAGATTAGCTGCCCTTTCCTTCGCTTCGTACACTCTCCGCTGAGGGGACGTCATCCCTCTTTGCGAAGAGTTGCGAGAGCCATTGGTTTGAAGGGATCTGCCAGAGTCTCTTGACAGAGATCGGGCTCGTCCATTCCCAATGTTAAGCGGACCTGACAGTACCGCTGGGGGCGCCCCAGTACCACTATCATGTTTGCTTAAGTTGGACCTGCTTAGTCTAACGACTTCTACCTGTCCCTTATCTGCCTCATCCCCAGAGGGATCCTCATCCTCATCATCCTCCACATCTTCGTTCTCAGTTGCGAGGTGGATGAGGTCAGGATCGTCTCTGGTTCCCTCGAGGGGAGGCATGTCTCCTTCTGGATTAGAATGGCTAAGAAGCTTCTCAGCCTTTCTGGCATCATAAGTCTCTAGGAGACCAATCAGAAAGGAGGTGGTGGGGTTAGCCCCTTGCTTAATCTTCCTAGAGGTACATACTTGTCGTAACTCATGGAAGTTAAGCGCAGTATATCTTGAGGAGATGACCTGTGGAGGGTCGACTGACACAAGGGGAGACTCAGAGTTTCCTCCTTTGTCCGACATACTGCTTCTAGTGTGGTGTAAGTGATGCACCTACCTACACTACGTGTTTACCTACTGTTCCCTTGCTAAGAGTTGCAGCCAAGGTGTGCTAAGCCTTGAGGAGCTACAACAGCTGGTTCAGTAGAACTCAGAGTATTCTAAGCTTTAGTTATATGT